>NC_083459.1:9480068-9780261 GCF_023558535.2 Drosophila nasuta | reverse complement strand
ATTGTATGAAACACTTTTTCTGAAAATTAAATATGAATATTTATAAATTCTGTATGTGTTTATTTCTTTATTTTACAAAATTTCAGAATACAAGATACAATTAAAAATTTAGTTAATTTAATTTATTTATTAATTACTTCTTATTTCTACAATTCACAATAATAAAAAGGTTCTTTTTGATATTTTGTTTTATATAGTTTCTTAAGATTGAAATCAAGTAGAAAAAACTTCCCAGTATAAAATACTTCCAAATAAAACTCTGTCCACATATTCAATAAAAAATATTCCTCTGATCGCCTAAACAGAACTCGACACATTAATATAAATTTTGAAATAAATACTATAGCTATGTAAATATTTGATGAAACATCTTTTCGAACCATTTAATGCTCGTTAAGCATATTTAACAATGTTTGATCTGTGTTTATCCCATTCCGCGTTCTGCGAAGATTCTACGAACTGAGGAACAAGAAGACTAACAAAAAAAAAGAGCCTTGAAATTTGAAATGTAAATAAGCTTTAATCATATGTAGAACAAGTTTATTTTTTTTTCGATTTTTTTGTTTTGTGGATTTCCCCGCTGAACAAAATGAATGAACATGATTTAGTTAAATTTGCTCTTGGAAATGAAAGCAATATTTTTTCACATTTTTTGTTGTTGTGTGTGTGTGGAATTTCTTGTTATTGCCTTTCGAATTGGAATTAGTTAACATCCATTAACAATCGAGCACAATCAATTAGAGCTGTCTTCTAGAGTCTTGTAAAAGAAAAAAAAAAACATACAAACATAATGCACATTATTCACATTCCAGCTGGGATTCCACCAACTGATCATCATCGAGTGTCGAGTTGAGTCGAGTTGGTGTTGTAAAAAGCATAACCACAACTAAAACACATGTAATCTTGGCGCACAGATTGTAATGCTTGTTAAAAGTAGTTGTTGTTTGTTATCATGTTTGCTGTTGTTCAACTTTCACTTGGCCATTTTGGTGGTCAACAATGACTGTAGTCTGTAGTTGTTGTTGTTGTTGTTGTTGCTAGCTAAAAAGTCTTTGGCAAGGCAAAAAAAAAACACTCGAAAGACTCAAAATCACAAATCGGAATGCAAAGAGGTTGCTGCTGTCGTCGTGGGTGTTGTTGGCGCATGTGGCATGCTGTGGCATGTGGCATGTGGCATGTGGCATGCGGCATATGGAGTGTGTGATGTGATGTGGCTGACTTTATGAAGCTCGCGAGAGAAGGAGAGCGAGAGCAATGGCACTCCATTAGACCAAAATGTGTTAAAACCAAATACATACAATTTGGAGCCCACAAGAGTCACAAGGACAATGGAGGCGACAATGCCAAACGCCAAACGCCCTACGACAACGACGACGACTGACGACAGACAACAAATGACAACAGCCCTGGAAACCAGCAACAACAACAACAACATCGACATCGACATGAGCTAGAACAACGCAATTTTACGAGCACTTGCGTCATAAAAATTGCTGTAACAACAACAAAAACGCATTTGGGGCACTCTCGCTGACTCCTCGCTACATACCCGTAGCTTCCCTCTCTTTCCCCCCCTTCCCCACACTTTGTACACCCCCCTCTTGGCATTGCCTTAGCGCTTGCTTGTCCCGCTTCTCTGAGGCTGCAACTCCAACGGCATTGGCGGCGTCTCTTTTTTTATGTCAAAGTCAAAGGCCAAAAGGCGCACGCATAAAAATACCAAATGCTCAGATAGCTGACAATAGCGCGAGGGTTGCCACCACAGTTTATTCTTCTTTCTTACATTTCATTTTCAAATCAGCATCAATAATAAGTTTTTTCATTCATAATAAAATTGTGTACTGCTGTTTACAATTACAATTTATTTCAATTTTGTATCATTTTTATAATTACAATTTTGTATAGCTTTTCTTATTTAAAAATTAATTTAAATTTTTTATGAATTATGCAAATTTTTATTTCTATTTTTTCTTTAATATTGTGAATTTAATTCTTCAAAAGTTATCCATAAAAATTACCTATTAAAAAAGTAAAAAGTGTCATAAAATAATACTAAATTTGATTTGGCTTGAAATTATTTCTATACGCAACTTTTACTTGGTTATTTGTTTTAAATATGCCATTTTTAAGGGCTACTTTATTTTTAATATATTTACTATATTTTATTTACAAAATAGTAAAAATTAAATTCTAAAATGTATTTTTTTATTACTAATTATTAATAGAAGGCTTTATAAAAGGTCTTCTGATTTAACAGTTTATTAAATCAACATATTACTTGTAATGCAACGTTTTACATGGTTTTTATTTGGCAAATAAACAAAATTGATTTATGTATTCGTATAAAATTAAATTTTTACTTACTTAAATAACGTACATTGTTTTAGGACTCTATATATTTCGTATATTCATATTCATTCAATGTAGTATAAAATTTTTATTTATATATACAAATCTTTCCCAAATTTTAATTAAATACATTATTTTCAACATTTTATTTACAACTTTGAACAATTCAAAATATGCATAATAATGGAACATCAAATTTAAATATATTATAAAAAATCTATTATTTAAAATAGTTTAACATTTAAATCGGTATTAAAAAATGTGTAAAATTCCACTACTTTGTGATCCACCCTCGCTCGATAAATGTATGTTAGGTGTATGTGTGTGTGTGCGTTTGGTTTATAAGACAGCGAAGTCAATCAGAAAACACAAATTCGATTAAGTTGTTTAAAAACAATTTTTATTTATTACCTACGCATTTTATTTGTTGTCGCTCTTGTCGCTGCCTTTGTCGCTGCGGTTTGTTATCAACAAAACCCAAAAGACTGCCACGCCCCCTCTTCGTTCCCTTCCCTCCACACACAGAGAAGGCCGGAGGATGAATAAAATGAGTGAAACACATTCTCGTACCTTTTGTCGAGTCTCAGTCTGAGTTTGAGTCTCACATAAAGTCACCCAAATAAAAAAAAAAAAAGAAATGTGTCCGAATGTCCGAATCGATGCGGAAATGCGCCTTCCTCCCGGGGTCGCATTCATTTCGAAATTAGTCCGAGCGCCTGTCAGTTGATAAAAAGCTGTGATAATTAGGATCGAAATGGAAATGGAAATGGAATGCAATACCGATGCCGATGCCTATAACGATGCCGTTTGTTGAGGGTCGTCAGTAACCCGGGTAGCTAATTTATATGACGGTTCTCGCGCTCTCTCTCTCTCTCTCTCTCTCTCTCTCTCTCTCTCTCTCTCTCTTTCCCCCTCTCTTACTATTCTTTGTGACCATTCCTTGTGCCTACTTAGCATTAGCATATCAATTTGCCCTAGAAAATCCCAAAGAAAACAACAAAACAAAAGCCCGCAAATGACCAGCAAAAGAAAGCCAAATATGTCATTCAATTCACTAACATGACAGCCGCTAGGGACGGGGGCGGTGGCGGGGAATGTGCTGTAGTCAAACAGGCAGAGGGGTGAGGAGGAGAGGGGCCAGCAAACACCTCGCAGACGGCATAGAAAATTGAATTTGAAACACACGTTTGTTTGGTAGCCGAGCATTTTATAGAGGTTACAAGAGGGTGTCATATGTAAGTTGGTAAGGGGAGGGTGGGTAACTACCCCCTACTCTCGCCCCCCTCCTCGTTGACGTTGCGAACATGTCTCTAATATCCTAATTGATTGGCCAAACACACTACTACATATATACATACATATAGAGAGAAATGTTGTTGCAAGCAGTCGATGTTGGTGTTGCAAATGGCCAAAGCGTTAGCAAATTTTATGCGTTTCATTCTCTATTTTCAGTTTTTATACCCGCTACCCAGTAGGGTAGAAGGGTATTATAAATGTATGTAACAGGCAGAAGGAGGCACCTCTGACTCCATAAAGTATATACATATATTCATGAGGAGCGTTAACAGACGATTTAGCCATGTCCGTCTGTCCGTCCGTCCATATGAACACAAAGATCTCGGAGACTATAAGAGATAGAGATATAATTTTTATCGACAGCATTTGTTATGCTTGCAAGGCAGATTAAGTATGCTTCAAATTTTTGACACGCCCACTTCCGCCCCCGAAAACCGATGGCAATCGAATAACAAACGTAGTTTTTAAGCAAGAGCGGAGATTCTTGATACTGACTATAATAACTTATTTATAAGTATTACAAATTTGGATAAGTTGAGATGGAAGTTGTAGAATTTATTTAAGATATACTTTTATATGTGCAAAAACGCTTTCTTACTACGGTTCTTATTTGCTTTGGCTGACAATCTGGTATATTATTCACTCAATGGTATATTTAAAATGCGATACTACAAATATACCAAAGGCTATACTTGGATGTGATACAATAATAATATACCTAATGCTGTATTTGGTATATTGATACAGTACAACATTCAAAATATACCATTGAGTGCAAAATATTCAAGATTGTCAGTATAAAATATAGCCTTTGGTATATTTTTTTTTTTTTATTATTTTTGCCGTCTATTTCCAAATTAATATCGCAGTATTTTACTTTAATTCAAAACGGGTAGCGAGTATCTCATAGTCGAGCACACCCGACTATAGTTTTCTTACGTGTTCTGTATGTATGTCTGGCTTAAGCAACTGAGCTCAGAGTCAGGGAGCGGGGGCGAGGGTGAGGAACTGTAAATTGAGGGTGAGAGCACATATTGTATTATGCCAGAGAGGTAACATAACAACAGCAGAAGATACTTATTTATGGTTGGATAAATGAACACTGCACACAGAAATAGAAACAGTAATAGAAATAGAATCAGAATCAGAAACAGAAATAGAAACAGAAGCAGCAACTCTGAAATTGAAATACTAACTGATTTACTAGCCAAAGGGATTTGTCTATGTGTGCGTGAGTGTGTGTGTGTTTTATACTTTGTTTAAACTAGAAAATTGAAATGGAAACGTTAGTCAAATATAGCACGTAATAATATGCAAAAAGTCAACGAAATAATTATTAAATATGAAATAAGAGCACAACAGCAACACACACCCATCTAATAATATTCGCATAATACTTTGTATTCCATTTGGATAATCTGCGCACATATCAAACAAAAATGCAGTGCAAAATGGAAAACAAACATGGCCCATGTACATAATATGCAGAGAGTTAAGGAAATAATTAGAAGTACGAAAACTAAACATTATTTTGTTAAATACTCATTTCAGCAGCTGTTGAATAGCGAACTTTTACAATTTTCATTTAGCAAAAAGAATATTTTAAATGCGTTATGGAAATGTACCAAAAAAAAAATATATAATACGAAATATTGATATTACTAAAAATGTGAAATTATTTGAATGAAAGAAACCATTGATGAAAAGTAATTAGGTGTTTAATATAAAGGTGAGGTGTTTAACAATATAACAAAATTATATTCTCAAAAAAATATCTTCTTCTCATTAAGTACGTTAGTATAAAACCGAGCATTCTTATAAAAATTCAACATTTTGTAGCTTGTAACTAAATGAAAGAACGTGATTGATGCCATCTAATAAAAAAGTCATAAAATAGAAGATGTTAAATATAATGTATGCTTAATTGGAAGCAACTCTTTAAATATATTTTTAATTGAATAATTTCCTCAAATAAACAAAATAAATAAAATTGTATTTAAAAACTAAAATTATTAGTTATTTTTGTAAAAAAATATACAAAAACTATTCAATTATAGCTACAAAAATTCAACTTTTTTTTAAATATGAGCTGGCAACTTTGTGATTTCAGTTAACTCTTAATAGAGATTATAAAAGAAAAATGATTGATTGTTAAGAGTGCAGATTAAATTTACAGCAGCTTTTAAAATATATTTTTCTTTAAATACTTTTTTTGATCAAATAGAGTGAAATTAATAGAAGTGTATATAAAAATATTATCTACATAAAATAAAAATAGATAATCCTTATTTTTTTGATAACCAAAATAATATTATTGAAGTTATTTTACTTACAATATATATTGTTAAAAAATAAAATTTTTATTTATTTTGTAAGGTTCACTAAACACTTAAATATAATATTTTTTATTGGATATACCAAAAATATAATTACTACTTTTTGCTGCCACTTTTCGAAGAATTACTTCCTGAAGTGTTTATTTGGAAACAAATTAGAGCTCAAAGCATTATGATTGTAGACAGAAGATATTAAGCCAATTCATCATCAAATTATGAATTATAAAGTAACCAAAGGCAAAAATGAAAGTTACTCCAGTTGTCGATTGTTAGTTGATTTCCTTCTTTTGTTAGCAAGATCTACTTTTAATTGCCGCAAATCCGAGGTAGAGAACCTGAACTACACAAATGCTAATGCAACCCTTAGGCTAATACCTTAACTTTGATGGCCTTTTGGACACAACCCTATTTATCGGATAACAGATTTCTGCAGAAGGGAAATGGCGTCTAGCCGAAAAAAAATCACCCACGAGGCAGAAATGAATAGAAATGGGATGACGTTACATTTATCACGGCGAGAGTGTGCCACACACACACACAGACATACAACAATACAACACTCAGCTGGACAGACGCTGTTGCAGATCACGAACACGTCCGGCACTAAGTGAGCCATACGAGACAACAACAACAACAACAACGACGAGAGTAATAAGTGTGAGCGGGAATATCATTAGTCGGAGTATATCATTGGAATACGGTTAAGGAATCGGAACGGAATGAACGCAACGGAAGTCAAGGCTGTGGCCCTTATCCTGTTGCGGCTGAATGACTCGGGCAGAACAGCACAGCACAGGACAGGACAGGACAACCGAACACAACTGATTGCCATCATCGGTAGCATTGGCAATCCCAATGTAAATGCCAAGGCACTTTTCTGTTGAGTCATCGAAGATGAAATTCTAACGAAAATGGCAACAACAACAACAGGCAACACGAATGCAGGCAGAGCTGAGAAGAGCGGAGCAACCAAGACGTCATAGATATTCTGTAAGGCAGTGAAAGTGCTTAACAAGAAGGTGAAAATGTTGTACGAAGTGATCATCAATAATAGTTTCAATATTTTGTAACATTTCTCATAATTTATATAAATATTGGATTTTCAATTTTGCATTTAAAATTATGCTGATATAGTAGCGAAATATATAAATAATGAGTAATAAGTAATGAGTAATGAGTAAATAATAAATAAGTCGATGGCCTTAGTAGCTAACACTCCCTTCTTTATTTAATTTGGGAAACTATTTAGTTTATTAAAAATACTTTATATATGCTTAAAACATTATTAACTCACTTATATATGATAGTAACAAATAAAAATATATATATAGATATTCTTTTTAGAAATTAATAATCTATATAAATTTGCATTTCCATTGGCGGTTTTTGGTACATACAATAATAACTAGAGTATTTATTATTTATGATTTCCAAAAATGTATGTGTGAATAAATAATTATTAAAGTAACTTAAGTAGCAATTTTATATATATCATAAAACGACTGATGCAATCGGGTGTTAATTGGTTTGGTTGACAATCTGGTATATTTTGTACACTATGGTATATTTTGCTAGTTATAGTATATCGTTATGCTTTTAGTATTTTGTCAGTATATTAATGCAGTCATATATCAATCTACCAAATAAAGCATTCTGTACATTTTTAGTATAATTTAGTATATTAATTCGGTATATTTTTTGATTAACCGAACTGTTTTGCTTTTATTAAAAGTGGATAGCGAGTATCTAATAGTCTAGTGTGCCTGACTTGTATTTTCTTTCTTACTTGGTTTTTTCTATTTTTATTAAAATTTCATATTTTAATTTCAATTTATTATTAAGTATATATCGTATTTACAATGATTATCATATATTTTACTAATTGTTAATTATTTATTTTGTTATTTACGCATTTTACTTACTCTGTATTTATGTTATTTCATAACGATATTAATTTGGCAACAATATTTCAGATGTATGCTTATGTCAAACCCAAATTAAATAAGTAGTTGAGTATACCCTCTTGCCACACACAACTGTTTGCAGGGTATAACAGGGAAAGAAAAAGGTTCAACGGAAATTTCAACTGCGCGTTTCATTCGAATGTCGGCTACTTAACAGCGAATGCGAATCATTTTAAATTGTGATTCATGCAATTCCCGTGTCCGTCTGACTTCCACAAAGCAAAGCACGAAGCAAAAAAAAAAAATAAGAAGAGAAATACATACATATATAATAAAAAGGGACACAACACAGCCGAATTCGGTAATCAAAACAAGAAAAGGTCACACATGGATCACGGGTCCACTCGAGCCTAATGATGAGCACAGAAACAGAAACAGAAGCAGAGAGAGATAGAGAGAAATACAGAATGAAAGACGAACAACGCGTCAGCAGACAGTTGGCTGGGGACAATCAAAGTCGAGTAAGAGAAATTGCGTACTTTGCTCTAATAAATGGGACCCCAACAGAATGGGTGCAAAAACAGAAGGGACCAACAAAATACAAAAAAAAAAAAACACAAGAAAAGAAAAGAAACAATATATATAAATAAAATGAAATAAAATAAGAGCCACGACCTCTGATTATTAATGGGCGCCGTGAAGGCTTTTTGCAATGGCAATTATAAACATTTGTCCAAGCTTGAGCATTGGAGCTCAACGCTTGTTATAATTAAATGCTTTGGCCATGTCACACTCGCAAAACAACAGTATAATAATAATATTATTATAAAAAACTAAGCGTACACGAAAAGGGGGAAAAAACAACTACGACAACAAGTTGCAGTTCAAGCTTCAATTCATATATTTCTTATTATTGGCCCCAGGCGTCGTGTTTTTTACAGGTTTTTCCTTTATTTTTTCAAGCCAGATTCGCCAGTGTTGCCACCGTTGTTGCAGCTGCGCCAAGCGCAGTTTCATTTCAATCATTTTAACCACTGACTGACCACGACTCAAATCAAATCAAACACAGCTCACAACTCACAACTCGAACTCGAACTCGACAACTGTGACTGACCTTTTGCATTAATTGTTGGCGCGTACTCGCAAGTCAATGCCAATACATATCATAGCTCACTAACTGACCCAGGAGCGATTTCATATTCCATTTACTACAAGTATGTAAATGCTTCTACTACTACCACAAGCCACAGCTCGCATCGTTTTCGTTACGATTCGATTCGATTTGAATTTTGTAGTTGCTCTTTTTATACCCGTTATCTGTAGTGAAGAAGGGTATTATAGATTTACGATATATATCCTATATCTTGATCAGCGTCAAAAGTCAACTCGATATAGGTATGTTCGCCTGTTCTAATGAACACCTAGATAGATACAAATTGTAAAAGATATTTGAGAATTAATTGAATATGCTTTGTTTGAGTATATGGTATATTTTGTACTGGGTGGTATTTGAAGGTTATTGTATAAACATATACCAAAAATTTAGCATTTTCAGTATTTTGTCGGTATATTACAATCTGGTATATTATTTTTTTAATGTAATAGTATATTCATATACCACAGCTCTCCGTATATCTTAGTACTATTTCGAAGTATTGCAATCCGATATATTTCGCACTTTATGGTATATTTTTAATGTAATAGTATATTCTTGTAAGAAATTTAGCTCTCAGTATATATTTGAGTATTTTTTTGGGAAGATTGCATTCTGATATATTTTGTAATTATGGTATATTTTTTATGCAATAGTATATTCATATACCACATATATCCCTATGTATAATTAAGTATATTTTCGGTATATTACACTTTGGTATATTTTGTACTTAATGGTATATTTCTAATTTACAATTATAATCATATACCAAATATACCCTTTGGTATATTTTAGTATTTTATTGGTACATTAATTTGTCATATCTTTTAAATTATATCGAACTATTTGGCTTTTATTCAAAATGTGTAACAGGTATCTCAAAGTCAAGCTCACTCGACTGTAGCTATCTTACTCGTTTTTTTTTTTATTTTGTGTTGGAAGTTTCAGTTTGAGTTTTGATTTCGTTACGTGTCTGTCATGTGGGCGTTGGGGTTTTTCTTGTCTTGTTTTTCAGCTGCGCTGCAGATACGTAATTTTTCATTTGGCAAAAACGATATTCAAAATGCCAGAGGCGTCGTTTGATGTTTCACCTCTTCCCCGTTTTTGGGGTCAGCAAGACGATGTTTTATTTCCACAAATTAGCAGAGACACAAAACTCATAAGTTTGTCTGGAGTTTTTCAACTCTTTGTGAAATCTCATTTGGTTGTAAATTGTAATTTTTTAGGCGTAGGCTGCAGCAACTGTTGGAATGATATAGACTAAGGTATTCGATATTTAAATAAAATATTTCGATATTCAAATAAAATATCAAAAATATTAATAACGATATTCTCAGTATTAAATAATAAATAAATGTATGTACTAAAAATCATAGAAATCAAATAAATAATTTTTCTTTATTAAATCAAGGCCGACTAAGAGCTTTCGAGATAAAAGTAATAGTAATTAATCTAAAATACTAAATTATTTCTTGTTTACTCAATGTCTAATTTTATTTAAATAAAATACTTTTTAAAGAAGTATTATAAAGTATTGAAAAATATTATTTTATAAAAAAAAAAAATTTTAATTTAAAGTTAAGAAAAAAGACTTTCATGTATAGAACAATATATTTTGAATGAGTGTTTCCTATTCTTAAATCAAAATAATATCGCGTCTTTCGCACATTGTGTCACTCCCTAAAGCAGAATTTTATCCACCTTCATCACATATTCATTTAATTCCGCAACTCCAACATTTGTTTTTGAAATAATTTTCACTTTTGAGGTTTCTCATTCCAAAGTATGTCGTCTTAGAATTGTAGTATTGTATCAATCGTTTTTCTAATTACATTCTTCCTATATATACATACATTATTTAAAAATATTTGAAACTATTAAGTATTTACAATATACTTTGAGTTTGCTTAAATCATTCACTTATAACAACAATTTCTTTATCTCATTCAGAGCTTACATAATTTTGAATATTTATTTAGCTTATTAGTTTATTATTTTAACTGAATACCATATTCAAAAAGTAATTAGTAATTTTTATTAAAATGGAGTTTATTTTTATATTATATCTACATTCATTTATTAATCTTATAGTGTCTAAAAAATATTATTTTCAATAAATATATTAAGATTGTGTTGTACATTGTAGCAAATTCAATTCAAATATTCTAGTTGTTGGTATGATTGTGTTTTATAAAATCTGATGTTACTTCTTAGACTTATCTCTTTTGTTTCCCTTCCATTTTCAATTCTCTACATTCTCCCTTTTTTATTGTTATAAGCCAAAACCATGCCGCACGCCACTGTGGCAAATGTGAAATATAATTTTGTTGATATGCATTCGCTGTCGCCATCGCCATCGTCGGCAGTTGGCAGTTGGCAGTTGGCAGTCGGTGTCGCCTATTGGCATTACATGGAGAGCAATAGTGTGGCTATCTATTGGACGAGTGTCTCGACTGTCTGGCATTTGTTTAGGCGTTTCGATTTTTATGTTAAACTAAAGTGAAAAATTAACATAAATTACGAGAAAACTTATGGCGCACGATTGAGTCGCGAGTCCGACAATCGACTGACCAAATGCAAAATGAACAACGCAACAACTGAATGGAATGGGGAGACGGGGAAGGTGGAGGGGCAACTGACGCCAGTGGTCAATGAGAGAGAGAGAGAGAGAGGGAAGGGGCGCCAGCTTGTTTTTGGGACGCCAACAAATCGCTGAATAATAATGGAACAGCTAAATGGCACCAATAAGCTTCTGATTTGTGTGAAGTTTTGCTCGCATTTTCAGCGCTTATGTAAATTGATATTAATAATAATAAATAATGATGTTGCTTTTTGCCGCAGACAACGGACAGCAGCAGCAGCACAAATCCGACATCAGCTGCCAAGTCTTTGTCAAGCGCAACCTTCGTTGGAATGGGGAAAGGGAAAAGATATTGAGGCGTTGGCTGGTCATTTAATTTGAAATGATTTTTACTTCATGGGGCAAGTTAATTTCACGTTCGTCTCTCATTGCAAAAACGAAGAAGAACGAAAGAGAGAAAAAAAAAAACATAGTAGACAACAAGTTCTTCACTCGTTTTCTCTTTCTGCTGCTCTGGGTAAATCGAGTTGAGTTTGCTTTAGCAATTTCCAAGTTGCTTCATTTAATTTGTTGCATCCAAAGTTTTAGCTGCGGCGTCTGATTTTCATGCCACGTCGAGTTCTTGCTGCTTGCTGCTTGCTTCTTGCTTCTTGCTGGCTGCCCCACTGATTGTGTGTAGAATATCAATTACTTATGCTAAACACCTGCTGCATCGGAATGTCTGCCGGGCAACGAGCAGCGCTGATTCTAAACCGGGCCTAAATAGTCACTACTCCAAGCACTCCAATACACGCACAGTCACACATACAATTGCATGTGCATACACTCGCTCACACATATACACGTATGTTACTTATTGCTAGTCGAGGTTTGTGCCTTAAGTCTTTCGTTTTATTCCCCTCTTCGCTTATTTTTTTCGTCGTTCATACATCGCTTTGCCCAGCACAACTATTTTAATGACCTTGTCACAGAGTCCATCAACTTTTGAGCGCAGCACGAACGTAATTAATTCTTATTAGTCGATGCACTTTACATCAATATTGAGTGGAATGGCTGAAAAGTACATTTTGATTTTCTTTTATTCATTTTAAATTAGTTATGAAAACAATACAATACAATTGTAGCAATCATAAGTCCTTAACAAATTAAAAATATAATTACTTTACTATATGTACGTCTTTGATATTTAGGTTAAATACGTGTATTAAGCTGATATTACTTTATAAAAACAATCAATGCATATTTATGTTTTCCACAATATTAAACATACCGAAATTTTAGTATACCAAAAGATTTTCTTTTTTTCTAAATCAATTTTATTTGATCCAAAATAAATTTAAATTTTTTATATATAAGGATGAATACTTAAACTAAAGATTTTAAGTGAAATCAATAATTATTATATTAATAAACATAATGAAAATTTAAATGTAATATTTATCATCGTTCACATTAAGATCTACCTGATATTTTTCAATTAGAATAAACAATATTGATAAGTGCATATAATTATTTATTTATTTAGTAAATTGTATTTAATTTTTATTTTTTAATTTTGTATATAAGAATACATTGTTTTTAATAATATGTATTTCAATTTTTTAACTTTTTAATTTAAATTGAACAAATTTGATTTAATTTATATGTTGCTTTAACTTTGAATTTTCCTAGTATTTATCACATTTCAATTGAGATAATTTATTTTTTACTTTGTATATTAGAATCTTCATTTACATATTAACTTATGCTTTGTATTTTGTTATATATTTGAAGTGCATTTGCAGTTCGTCAAGTTTTTAGTAAAATTTTAAGAATGGATCTCCCATCTGATGGGATGCTTCTTTGGTTTTGCTTTTTTCTCGTTTTATGTTTGCTCATTCAACTGGCATCAACACGCCGTTTCGTGTAACGCAGTTCAACGCAGTCGCAGTCGCAGTTGCAGTCGCAGCATTAAAGTCCCCAACCAGAGCATCAGGTGTAAGTGCCGGCTGCAGGTTTTGGATTTGAGGTCCAGTTTTGAGTTCGAGTTGAGTTTGAGTTGAGTTCCCCCCTTTGCCTAAAGTTCCGTCCAGATCTCTCAGCTTTGATCGCATTCAGTCTGCGGCTGCTGTCTGTAATGATTTAGTTTTTTTTTTGTGCTTTTTTTTGTTTTATGATGCTGTTTCTCCCTTTTGAATTTTTGTGTGTTTGTCTTGTATGTTCAATTTTATATGGCTGCTGCTGTCGAGTCTTATTGGCTTTGGGTATATTTTGAATTGGGTACTGAATTGATATACCAAATAAAGACTTTGGTATATTTCAATATTTTATGGTATATTATTTTCAAAAAATAAGAATAAAACTGTACAGTATATTTGGAATTTATTACTATTTGGTATTCCAAACATACCCTTTGGTATATTTCAGTATTTTATGGTATATTATTGGGCATATTTTAAGATTAATACAGTATATTGACATACCAAGCATATCCTTTGGTATCTTTGATTATTATTCGGTTTATTTATTTAGTATATTTAATGAATAATATAGGGATCTCTAATATGATTTTATTTAGTATATTGATATACCAAATATAAGTTTTGGTATAATGATTTGGTATAATTTAAGACTAATACCACTCTCTATAGTATATTTAACTTATAGTATACATATAACTTTTGGTATATTTCAGTATTTGTTGGTATATTAATTTGGTATAATTTAAGACTAATACCACGCTGGATAATATATTTTTAATAATATTATTCTTTGATATACTTCAGTATTTTTGGTATACAAATTCAGTATATTTAAACAATAATACTGCCATGTGTTGGGTAGCAGGTATCTCACAATCAAGTTTACTCGACTTGTTTTTTTTTAGTGGACACTCATTCAGGTAGTTAACGTAGCTGGCTGTGCTTATGAGGTCGATTTTTCTTTCACTTCAGATGCTTGCCATCTGCCATAAATGGCTCGTATCATTTGCGGTGTTTTGTACTGTGCAAGACTTGTTACAATTAATTAACTACCGCATCAATTAAACGTTTCTTGCTGCAACTGCTGGCCAAGTTTAGCAGCAGGCGCCGCAGACGCTGCCAAATCCCAAGGGAAAACGAAGGCAATACAAACAGCAAAGAGCAAACAGGAAACTGAGCCAGTGAACCATGCTCAGAGTATTGGACATAATCCACAAACCGATAAAAACTCAATTAATGGGCGATCATAAAAAGCGGCAGCCGCATTCACAACATTCACTTTGCACGCTCCGCTGATGGGCGTGGCATTTTAAGCCAGGTGTTAGGCTCGGCTTGCCAAATCGTGCTGCGTTTAAATATTTTTCTAGCTGGCATCTGCTTTAAAGACTTTTCTGCACCGATAAACAATTTGTTTTTACTACTAACTGCATGGCAAATAAAAAAAGTAAAGATGAAAAAAAAAATAGTCGTTTGATGGGAATTTCAAATGCTACAGATGCTTAACACCAAATACACAAATAAACTTGGCTAAGTCGCTGTCTGCAGATTAAAATCTGAAGCCAGACTTTAAATTGCCATCTACAAATATGTCAAAAATAATTTCTAATATTTATCATTTTTCGATTGAGTTACAAAATATGAAGAGCAGAGCTTCAAGTGAGATGAAAAGTTACAGATATAAATAAATCAGAGAATGAAATAAATTAAATGAATGTAAATAAATTTTATAGTAATATCAAGTATATTTTTATTTTTTAACAAACTGCTTTAATTTGTTGTAATTAGTAACTTCATTTAAAATCCAGAAGAAGCTGAAAAAAATAATTATTCAATTGCTTTACGATATAATTTTGTTTGCTGACATTATTATTTATTTATTTTTTTGTAAAAAATGATTTCGAAGTGAGTTTAAATAGAAAGGAATTTAAATAGATACAAAAATTTGTATTTCTGTTAACTTAATACTTGTTATTAAATTATATTTTATTTCATCTAATAAATTTCGGAATACATCAAGGGTTTTAAGTGCAAAATATAAAAATATTTGCACTAGGTAATTAATAAAATATATTTCTAGAGGAAATTAAAAGCGAATCGAAATATAGTTTTAATTTCCAGTACAAATTAATATACATAATTCCACTAGCCAAATAATGAAATATAGATTATAGAAAACAAATTGTCAAATAAAAAAAACTGTAGAGAAAAAAAAAAACAGAGCTTATCTAAAGAAAGTTTTAACATGAAGTGAAAATAAATAAAAATTTGTTCTATAGAAAAATATAAGAATATATAATAATAAACAAATTTTCTGATGAAAAAATTCGTAATTTAAACTAGAGAAAACAAAAAGTAGAGCTAATCTAAATATAGTTTTAATTTCCAGTAGAAATCCATCTTTAATGGAGAGCCAATTGCGCTCAACTGTCTCGTTATCCGAGCGAGTTGCATCTCTTTTTTGGTGTAAGTAATTCATCTGATTCTCATGGCCATTAGCATTAGTATAGAGAACTCATGTCTGGCCATTAAAATAACAAAAGTAACCAACTAATTGGAGAAAATGCCAAGTGAAAAACACTCATCAAATGTAATTCCAACTAAATGACGACGTAATTGTGACTCCAAGAAGTAGAAGTAGAAGTAGAAGTAGAAGAAGAAGCAGTCACAAATGAAGATGAAAACTTTTCAGAGTTTGGAAAATTTAATGTGATTCGGATTCGGATTTGTTTTCGGTGTTTTCTGTTTTGAGACAAACACAAATGGAATAAAGTTCTCACAATTAAAATGAGCTTAAATTAAAAAGTACTTTTACAGTTTCACACTCATGTCAAGGGGAAGGGGGTATTGGTGGCAAGTTAAAACTGTAACTGGGTGAGTGGAGCGCTCACAAAGTTGCGGACGTGCAAGCCAAGTAAATGACTTATAATTGATATTCTAAAAACGGATAAGCATCGGGGGCCCCGAAGTTGAGGCCAGGTTGAAGTCGATTGGAGTCGATTGCCCCAACGCTGGGGCATCATCATCATTATCATTATCATTATAATGAAATGGCCAAGAGTCGATGGCGATGGCGATGGCTACGCCGTGGCACATTCCGCGCTTGCAAATTGTTGTTGTTGTTGCTGCCGCCGCGCTACCGTGCGCCGTGTGGCAGTCTTTGTTGTTTGGTAATTGCCACAGCAGCAATAGGCAAACAGAGCCGACAACAACAACGCCGCCGCAACAAGATGTGGCAACAGCGGCAACTCAATCTGCAATGCGCCCACGGAGTTGCGGAGTTGTGGAGTTGCCACTGCCACAGACAGTTGCCACACTGCAAGAAATAAATGTTCCAAAATTAAGATTTGGATCTTAAAATTTAGAAATCACATGGAAATCTTGTAGTTAGGAAACTTATTTTGATTTCAAGAACAATTGATATAAGACAAAGTTCTTATTAATAAGAAAAATCAAGTAAGAAAGCTACTGTCTCATAACATACCGAAAAAATACTAAAATATTCCCAAGAATAAACATATACTGAATTCACAAAGATAAAACATCCTTTTACCCAATTGGTAGCGGATATAAGAATCTTATATTTTTAACAACTCAAATCCTATTATAATTGAAAAAAAAATGTAATTATTTTTTACTGTTTTCTTTTTACTATTTATTTTTTTTACCATTTTATTATTAGTTTCATTCAATAATCGCATTTAATTATTCAGTTTCACTCAAAAAATAGCTTAGCTTCACAATGATGCCTGAATCTAGTAGTTTATTCCTTATTTTCGGAATAAATAAAAATAAATCAATTTTTTTCGATTTTAGAAACGTTTTCTTTTTTGTTGGCAACAAGATCTTTAAGAAGATCTTATTTACATAGTATGGTAATTTTTAGATTACTGTTTTGATAATTTGATCTTAAAGTAATTTAATTTTCAGTTCAATAGATTTTATAAATATTTTATTCTGGCAACTAGATAAATAGCTTAAAGCTAAATAATAATTTTAAAATGAATTTCGATTGATTAAAAGAACCTAAATCTAGTATTATTAGTAGCCTACATCAGGAATTTTAAGTCTTATTTAGAGAAACTGTTGTTTTTCAGATAAACAGTCTCAGTTTGAATAATTTGATCATAAAGTGGACTTATTTTTAGATCAATGATTTTTAATATTAAAAACTTTTTAAGTATATCAATTGATTCGAGAATTCTCGAATCTAAATCTAGTAGCTTGGACTTTATTTTAAAAACTCGACATTTTTAAGATTAATTTCTTTCTTTCCAATTTTGAATAATTTTAACAACTTAATTCCTAAGAAGGATATTCATGGTTTATAAAAACTGATTTGGTTTTTTTTCTTTCAGTGTAGTTACCAGTTGCTGCAGTGACCAATTGAAAATTAGCATGTCCACAGCGCACACTGGATGCCAAGAGTTGTATGCAAACGAGCATTGCGTGCACATCGTCAGCTTGCAGGATTCTTTCTCTCTCTCTCTGTCTCTCTTGCTATGTATGCCGCACCTGTCACGCGTTGTTGCAACTTGCAACTGCGATGCAACTGCAACGCGACTTGTCTTTATTGTTGTCAATTTGGTGCTGATTGTTGGCTGCCTGATTTTGCTCTTGCAACTCTTGCCATTCTTGCAACGCAGCTTGACAGTGTGTTGGGTGTGTTGTGTGTTGTGTGTTGTGTGCTGGGCGGATTTGCAACAGTTTTTGGTCGTGCCACAAGCATAAACCTAGCAGGCACAGGCTGCGAGGCGAATTTACACCGAACTCCTCCAAATTGCCGCTTGCGAGTTTCGTGCGCCAGTGCAAATAAGCAATTTACCTTGCCACAATCCACTGCTGAGTTGCTGAGCTGCTGAGCTGCTGCATGTTGCAACCTATTCGTCCAGTTGCTGCCACACGTCAATGCTCGAGAGTTATTCGCCGCTGCACTTGATGATTCTGGCGCCTCTGACTGGCAAATTAAATTTGTAAAAGATTCTTCTAATGGTGGCTGCAAACTCAATGCCACAAGGCATTCAAAGGCGTCTTCAAAGCAGCGCTAAACATTTTACGACATCAATGCAACAAGTTCATTGCCATTTGCAGCAGAAATGTGGCACTTACAAAGCTGCAGCGGCAAATAATTAAAAAAAATGGCTATTTTTGACCCTTCTTTAATTAAAAAATTATTTAAAATATAAACAGCTTGTTTTTTGAAAATTTTTTATTTTTATATATAGTAGCAATAATTAAAGATTATTGGAAAAAATAAATTAAATCGATTAACGTATTTTTACGAATTTTACATCACCTTAAAGTCAAAAGTTTCTTCTCGCCACTGTATATGTAATATTTTGTATAAAATAAATAAAAATAAATGAAAAAATAACAGTAAATAATATTTCAAATACTTTTAAGCATTTTAGAAAACTGATAAAAATGAGTTTGAGTGTGATAGCAAGTTTGATCAGCAATTCAGTTGTTAGGAAAATTATAAACTTTTTATTAAACTTGTTCACGTTGATATTTTGAGAAGTTCTTTAAGATATAAAATTATACGGCAAACAACGCCTGCTTCTGCTGAGAATGTAGTATATATTTTGTATTTTATAGTATTTTCAAAATGTAATAGTATTTTGATATACCAAATAAAATACTCAGTATATTTTTACTGACAATCTTTGGTTGGCTATCTAGTATACACATTGTATATTTTAAATGTAGTATTTCGATAAACCGAATATATAACATTTGGTATATTTTAGCATTTTGCAGTATATTTTTTTTTTGGTATATTAATAATACCGCACTATTTTACTTATATTGCAAATGGCTAGCAGCTATTTAACAGTCGAGCATAGTTTTTATTAATGTTTCCATAAATTATTTATTATTTTTGTAAACTAGAATTTTGTTCTAAGATGCAAACTGCAAGCCATATGAACTGAGCTGTTATAAAGCCTTTGAAACATTGAAATTCAATTCAATTTTATTTTATATTTAATCTATTTTTAATTTACAAAGTGAATACAAAATATTTGTCCAGCACAACATAATTCTATACTACAATTGTGTACTCCATGTTTATTAGAATACAATTTCTATGTGCTGAGCAAGTATAATTATTTAACATCACTCTGCGCGAAGTTATACAAGTTGACACTTTGGCGTTGACACGATATTATCGCAACTGAAATTAGCCCAGTTTGTCTGGCTGGCCAAAAGAAGTTCCTCAATGTTCTACAAAGACCTTGGACAGACTGACGCAATTTTCTCCCAGCTAGCGCATTGTTGTACAATAGAGTTAAGAGCTCCCAAAAACACAAAAAAAAAATAGTTAGTTAAGTCGCTTTCAAATTGCAAATAATTCAGTTCCCAGGGCAGGAAAATAGCGAACTCGCCGTCATTTGTTTTCTTATTCTCTAACTGGCCTTTGTTTTGGTTTTTTTTTGGTTTTTTCGGAATCTGGCGCTAATCTGATTGGAGTTGACTCGCTGTCAAGCGACTCTGAAAAGGGGTTCGAGGGGGTGGAGCAGGTGGAGTTGAAGGTGCTTATTGGGGTCTAGGACGGAAGCGTCGAGCTCTCAGCTCAACTAACTGAAACTGCCTCTCGACTGCCGCTATAATTAATAATGATTTCAATTTGCATTTGCCCACCTGCAATTTAAGACGTTTGCGCAAGCGCCAAGCGACTTTTAACGTTAACTTCTCAATCTTTCTGTCTCACTCTCACTCTCTCTGTCTTTGTGTTTGTCGCTGCGGCAACTGTAAGAGCATTTCGCAAATTTAGATACAGCTCTATAATTTGCCACAAGAGTTTGCTGCTGTGATGCCATGTGATGAGGCCAGCAGTCGACTCTTGAGACTCTCGAGACTCTCGAATTCGTTCCCGATCTCCTCTCGATTGGGAACTTTTGCAGTTACGCAAGCGTTTAGGCCACTGTTAATCAGCTGTTGGCAAATCAACGCCAATCAAACGTGCCTGCAAACCATTTGCCTAGCAGCCAACAAACAACAACAACAACAATCGAGAAAGCCGCAGCCGAATTTGATGGCCTAAGAGACACTCTGTAAATCAAAGTTTTAATTGTTAAGTAAAGATAGAGAAAATACTCTTGAAAAAAAGGAAGCTTTCAATGAATTTTATTTTAATATTAAGTTATGAAATTACAATAATTAAACGATATGTTTATTAAATATTTATCAAAATAAATTGATAAAGTAAACATCTATAGAAAACGCTCCCAAATTTGAAATTTTATAAAATTTGTCTAAAATTCTTTGATTTTTAGTGTCTTTATGTTTTTAACTATTTGGGAGTATTCATTTTATTTTTTTTTTGTATACTTACATTTATTCTTTACCTTAGTGATAGATTTTATTGTCTGCATTTTGATATTGTTGAATTTTCGTATAAAAGTTGAAATTTAAAATATTTTCATATATTTAATTTTTAACACAAAATTATAAATTTTATTAAGTACCGAAATTTAATTCGTTCTCTAAAGGGTTAGCAAAAATAAACTTATAAAAAATTGGCAATACATTTTTCATTCCTTATTTGCTTTGAAAAAATTCCAGTTACTAAATGAAATCCATGTTTGGAAATTGTTTTTATGCGAAATTCTTATTAAAAAAAAAAGAAAATAAAGAATACTTTCATAATGTGAAATACATTTATTATATTAACTTTATTTAGTTTAAGAAAAAATGTAAGCAAATAATGTGAAGCAATAATAATTTATTTAAGCTTATTATTAACTTTACCTAAAGAATTTTTTATAACTTAATTGAAGTTTTTTGTTGTTTTTTATTAGTGGAGATCTCCAAAATTTTGTAATTTAATTACTCTTGAATTATTTTTAGTCTTGATCTGTATGTCAGAAAAACATACATACATTAAAAAAAAACTTTATTTCTGTTTTTTCAGCTTTGAGAGAGTTTTAACATAATTTCAGAGCTTCTACTGTTGTAGGTTAAAATTAAATGAATATACGATTTTTTGGTCTAGAATAAAATAGATCTAAGCATATAACATTTTCAAGTCATTCTTACACTTTACAAAATAAATTATATTCTTGCCAATAAAAACGAAAACTGTTCACTACCTTTTACATCCAAGCTGTTGAAAAGTGAATGCAAAATAAGTACTTTATTTGCTGTGACCAGCATATCAACCCTTTCCATTGTGGGCTACAGGGTATAACCGAGTCAACTGACAAAGAAAGCAGCTTGCAGATATTTAAATTGTTTGCCAACCAACGAATTGTATCAATCGACAGCAGTTGGTTGACTGCCTAACGGACAGCGGCAGCGACAGGCACTAGAAAACAGTGTTGTAAAGCGCCGCTGACAAATGTGTGCAACACAGAGAGAGAGAGAGAGAGACAGAGAGAGAGAGAGAGAGAGAAGAGCTGAGAAATATGCTGCAATTAAGCGTGATATTTTAGCTGGCAAACATGCAACAGTTGTTTTTAGCCAACTTCCAACTTTACGGCAATGTCCCCAAAACTTGGAGGCTGTGCATATTCATATTCATGAGTGTCGCCAGCGTCGAGTGTGTGTGTGTGTGTGTGTGTGTGTGTGTGTGTGTGTGTGTGTGTCGAGTGTGCAGTTCACACACATAACTTATGTTTAGCTACAAGAACCGGCAACAGCAACAACAGCAATTTATGTGCGTCCTCTCGGAACGAAATTGAAGCCAGACACACATACTCTCTATCTCTTTCTCATAACCACCCTCTCTCTCTCTCTTTGTCACTCTCTACTCTCTCTCTCTCTCTCTCTTTCTCTATTGCCTTGCTCTTGCGTCTCTTTTCAATATTTTTGAAGCTACGCATTTTGGGCGCCCATCAAATTCACTCATGATGGATTCTACCACTACAACTGATTACTTTCATATGCCCCCTTCCCCCTTCTCTCTTCACTCTTCTCTCTCACTCTGTTCGACTACCATTGGAATTGGCATTTTCATTTTCCAAGTGACTGCCAGCTCTTGCTAGCAACTAGTTCTCTTCTTTTTTTTTTTTTTTTTTGTTTGTGCTCAACAACTTGGACACTTTTCCGACATGCTTTTCACAAATATCCACTTCATATTTCACGTGCAAATACGTCACCCAAAAAACAAACACAACTATATTTCTTTTGCTTTATGCATTTGCTGCTTTAAAACAACATAAAACAAGTAAGAAAGCTACAGTCGAGTGTGCTCGACTGTGAGATACCCGCTATCCATTTTTAATAAAGGCAAAATATTGCGGTATCATTTTCAAAATATACCGAAAATACTAAAAATATACCAAATGATTTGTTTGGTATATCTATATAGTACACCATTCAAAATATAGCATAGACGGCACAATGTGATTGTCGGCCAAAGCAACTCAGACTCATAGTAAGTAGGCGTTTTTGCCCATACAAAAGTATTTCTTCAATAACTTCCACAATTTTTATCTGATCGCAATCAAATTTTTAGGAATCATAACTATTACAGTAATTATTGCATATACCAAAATTCGTAACTCTAGCTTGAAAATTACGCTTTTTATTCGATTTTTTTGATTTGCGGGGGCGGAAGTGGGCGTGGCAAAAATTTGAAACAAACTTGATCTGCGTGCAGATATAACAAATGCTGTCGAAAAAAAATTATAGCTCTATCTCTTATAGTCTCTGAGATCCAGTGTTTCATACGGACGGACGGACAGACGGACAGACACACAGACGGACAGACGGACAGACGGACAGACGGACATGGCTATATCGTCTCGGCTGTTGACGCTGATCAAGAATATATATACTTTATAGGGTCGGAGATGCCTCCTTCTACCTGTTACATACATTTCCTGCCGGCACAAAGTTATAATACCCTTCTACCCTATGGGTAGCGGGTATAAAAATTCCAGAATTCTTTGGTATAAAACTAATGAAATACACAAGAGATCTCAGAGTTTTAAATATTTTCATATTTTTCACCAATTGATGCCAAACTTTGCACTTCAAAGTTTATAGAAAATTTCAGGTACCGCAAATTGTAATTATGACTTCTACATAAGCAAATATCCAAAAAGTATACAATATTATATTTTCATTGGGAACTAATAAACATAATAAACTTTTATTTAAATATTAATTAAATTGAATTAAATTTAAATAATAAAAATAATATGAATATGTTACTAGTTTAATTTCCTTATTTTTCTTTTAAAAGAATTTTTAATAGAAATCTATTAAATTGTCATTATACCAACTTGACCCAATACTCTAATTTTTATAAAATAAAATGTTGTATTCCAGGCGAGATTTAATATAATAAACAACTAAATTAAGTATAATATAAGTATGTTATAGGTTTTTATTATCTCTCATTTGATATTCATATTTTTGTTTTAAAAATCAATTTTTATTTTCAATTTTAATATTTTTTTTTTGTTTTCACAATAGTAATTTTTGTTCAAAATAATTTCAATTATTTTTTGTTTATTTTGTTTCTTAATTTCTGTTATAAAACTCATCATAAATATAATTTTTCTTTTTTTTGATAGAAAAATCAATTTTTGTTTATTATTTTTTGTCGATTTTTTTTCGTTTATTTGTCTTACAAATTTCAACTTAAATTTTAAATTTTTAATTTTTTAATAAACTCAGGTTTACATTTTGTTTGCATTTTTCAATATTATACAAGTGAACTTTAAGTTTTATTTCTAATAATATAAATGATTATTATTACTTGATTTATACAATAATCAATAAAAATGAATTTCTTTTCGTTTTAAAGAATTTTCAGTTTGATTTTAATTTATCTATTTTTAATGAATCAACTAATCAACTTTGATTTGTATTTTGGGTATTTTTTTTATTGATTGCTTAAAAGATTTTTGAATATGAATTTTATCATTATATTTTTATTTTTATTTTTTTAAATATTGTAATACTTAATTTTAGTTTTTATTTTTAATAAATTATTTTTTAATTCTTATAACATAATAATTCTATTTATTCCTTTTCCTTTATAAGAATTTTAAATGTTTTTGTTAATATATCCATTAAATGTCATAATAATCACGATCATTACTTGAGGTATTTTTTTAAAAAGTTTTAAATGTTTTTGTTAATATTCCCATTAAATGTAATAATTTATAAACACGATCTTTACTTCTTTGAGTCTTTTCTTAAAGAAGTCTTAAATGTTATTTTGTTTACCTTTTATTATTTTAGATTTTCAATAGTTCCATTAAATTTCATTATTAATAAGCCTGGTTTGTATTTCATTAAGTCTTAATTCCCATTTATTGTATACATATATAGCGATTTTAATAAATTCCCCACGACTTATGCGGAATTCAATCAACAATTTTCTGCAGCGAGTTGATCACAGCAAAGAACAAAAAAAAATACAATAAATAAAAAAGAATGTGCATCGAGGTTTTTGCTTTTTGGTTAAGCCGGGCATATTACAACGACGATTTTGATGTGAAAAACATTCTATTTTGAAGTGGATTCTGTGCGGCTTTATTGTCAAAGTCTATTAAGCCATGGCTAATGAAAACATGTTGCCTTTTGCCGAGCCAAACAAAACGACAAACGACGAACGACGGACAGTCGACAGGCGACAAGCGACAAGCGACAGGCAACATGGAATGAGGAGCGAAGAGAGAGAGTAAAGTAAAAAGCAAAAGCAAAAGGCAAAAGCTTGGCGCACGCGGCGTATGCGCAACATGGCAAACGGCAAACATGACAAAGAACTTTGCAACAGAATACGGCAAACTAACAAATACCAATAAAAAAAAAAACTGACAGCAGAGTGGCCAGATAGTTAAAGGAGAGTGGGGAGGGGGAGGAACTGATGTTGAGGTCCAGCAATTTCTATTGTATTTAGCAAAAAAAAAAATAAAGAAATGAAAAAGAGAAAGGGAAAAAAACTAAGCAGCAAATGCTGCCTTGTAACCAGTGACAACGACAGCGGGAAGGGAAGGGAAGGGAAGGGAAGGGAAGGGAAGGGAAGGGAGGCTGAAGTTGAGGTGGCAATGGGGGCGTGTTGCTTAGTGCCCAAAAATTGGCAAAATTTGCAAAACTTGCGCAACGAAATCAACAGCAACAACAAAGTGTACTATAACAAGAAGAGGTTTGCTAAAACTGGGCCAGCGAGAGGGAAGGGAGAGGGGGGGGGGCTGCCCGGTCAACAAAACTGATGTCAGGACAAGAAACACAAAACTAAATGGAGCGCACTTTGGGTGCGCACTCGAGTTGCGAGTTGCGAGTTGCGGGTGGCGCCATCTAGCGTCTGATAGCGGCCGAGGGGGCGAGGAGTAAATATGACAAATGCTTGCGGAACACACGGCGAACGCAATGAGCGGTGTGGTGGTGGGGGTAGAAGCGGGGAAGAGGCAAAGTGGGAAGCAATGTGCAGCAAGCAAACAAACAAATAAACTGCAAATGGATGCAGTTGTGGTAAAGAGAGAGAAATAGAGAGAGAGGAAAGAACAGAGAGAGGGAGAGATGGAGAGAGGGGAGCTTACAGTTGTTGCGGCTGCCAAAGGCAAACCACGCCCCCTTCCCCCCCGCTCTTACCACAAAGCCAGCCAGCGGGCGGCTGGACAATGGCACAAAGTAATTAATTTCAATTTGTAAAGTTCAGCAAAAGGCAAAAGCGCGTTCTCCTACCTACCCCCCTCCCTCCCTCCCTCCGCTCAGCGTAGTTTTGCAGACGTGTGACAAGCTGAAATAATTGCACCGCATGCAGATAAGCGGCGGCAACGGAGGCAACACCAAAGCAGCTGCCACAACAGCAGCAGCTAGACAACTTAATGTGCAACAAGAGAGAACCTTGAAGAGACTCTTCCCTTCCCCTCCCCTCCACCCACGAAGTCACATCTCTCAAGTTGATTTCAATATTTCACCCAAAAGCATTTTACAGTTGCCGCTTTTCCAGCTCTCTCTCTCTCTCTCTCTCTTTCTAACACTTGCATCTTTTGTTGTCTCTTTCGTTTTGGGCTTCGACTTCAGTTTCGGTTTCGGTTTCGGTTTCGCTTTGAATTTGTTCTCGTTGCGACCTCGTTGGGGCAAAACATAAAAAAAAAACACAAAAACAAAAACAACAATGCAATAAATTAATGCAACATAAATTTACGGCCTACTGCAGTGCTGCAGTGCAACAACAACAACAACAACAACAACAACAACAATAGCAATAAGAATAACAACAACATGAACATTTGCTCGAATTCCCAATAGAAATTCCGATTTAATATGACCTCCAATGTTTCACTAAGCTCCACAATGAAAAAGTACTCTGCATATGTTATAAACTAAAAATATAAGCTGTAAATTTAAGATTTATAATTCAAAATATTCTAATTGTATAATTGTTATTATTAGTTTTTTTATAGAAATTACAAATACAATTCCTTATTGCAATCAGATGAGCCAGAGAGAAGACTAATATTCATTTATTATAATCGAATTACTTGAAAATCTTTAAATCGATAAATACCACAAAATAATTATGGAAAACTATTTAACTATCATGTTAACACACAATTTTCTTATCACATCATTTACCTAATTTCCTTTACAGAACATTCGCATTATTCCTCTTCTGACTTTTAAGGTCAATGCGAATTTCAGCTCGCAATTTGCTTCTAACTAATTAGTTAGTTGTAATCATTTGTTGTACACAATATTTATTACAACGTTTTGCTGTTAATGCCAATGATTAAAACAATAAACCACAGCATCTTCATGGAGATAATAATTTTGTAATTCTGCTTAAATTATGTGCTAGTAATTTGTGCAAACTCAAGTAATAAATTTATTATTTATCTTTAATGAAAATGTTTGAAAATAGTTACCATATACAAAACCTTTATGGACATATTTTCATATTTATTCAATTTCCTCAATACTTAAACTAAACTCGGAACTAATCATAATATGTATTATTTGTTATATCAAGTTTATTTCAAATTTTTTTTCACGCTAGCTTCTGCCTCTGTAAATCAAAAACAAATCGAATAACAAAGCAAATTTTAAAGTTTCGATTGCTACTTACAATAATAACTATAATTTTAATGAATCCCAAAAATTTAATTAATTTTAATTTAATTCTTAAATTTTTTAATATTAATTAAAAAATAATTATTTTTTTTTGGTAGAAATGTCTGGTCAAAAACTTACTACGCGTTTTATTGTAGTTGCTGGTTTGGCTGACAATCTTAGTATATTTTGCACTCTATAGTATATTTTGAATGTAATACTGCTTCAATGCATTAACACTACAGCATTTGGCTTAGTTTTGGTATTTTTTTGGTATAATAATTTGGTATATTTTAGGCATAATACCGCACCGTTTTTTGCATTTATTTAAAATGGACTTCGGGTATTTCACAGTCGAGCACATTTGATTGTAGCTTTCTTTCTTGTTTAAAGTTTAAAGTTTTTGTATTATTAAGCTAATTTTGTTAAAGTTTCTAAAATGGTCTATAGCTTTTAGCAGCAATAATATTATATTTAATAGAAAAGACATTTCTCATGTTAACTTTGTTCTTTTAGGATCAACGATGTTAAAAAAATACGATTGTAAATGTATTGTTCGATTTTTGAGTTGCTTCTTTTTAATATATTCCTCAGTTTAGCCAAATGTTCACCATTTTAGTAGTCTCAAACTATCATATAGTATAAGTGTTATATATATTTACAACCCCAATAAGTTTATAAAGATCCGAAATTTGATTCGATCCTGAAAGGATTAAATATCTTATTAAAAAAGATACAAAAAAAAAAGATAAAAAGATATTAAAAAGATAGCACACGTAAATTAATATTTGTTGAATCTTTAAAAATTGTGTATATTTTCAAGGTATTGTAATGTTTTCTTTTCCCATTTTTTATTTTATATATTTTAAGTCTCAAATTCAATACTTATTTTATTTACATAACTATAAATTAAAGATTTATCAAAGTTTTTAAGTTTAAATTACTTAAGTAACTCCAATAAATATTCTTGCCAAGTGAAATAACATTTTCATAAGTTATTCAAAATATTGTTTTGATTTTGATCTGATTGATTTTTTGATTGTTGTTGATTTCAGCAAATCATTTATTAGTAACAATTGATCGTCATAAATTGGATCTAAGTTTTGCTGCCTCGCATTTGAATTTTCTCTGTCTGATAAAATTCCTTTATTTTTGTTGATGCCATGTTCAAGTACGTTTTTTCTCGTTTTTTTGGTGGAGAGCCCATAAAAAGATGTGAGACACAGAAATGCTGCAACAACAACAACAATGACAGAGTGGAGCGCCTGTGAATTATGTGGAAGTGCTGTAGGCAATGTTTTATGAGGCATGCAGCAACACCCGCTATTTGCCTCTCATTCTCACTCTCACACTGTCTCTCTATTCTTTGTCTTCTTCTTTGTGTGCAGCACGTGTGTCATAATTTACAGCACAACAGTTGCAGTCAGCTTGTGGCAAAAAGGATCTGGGATCTGGGTTTCAAAAAGCAGATGCTGATTAGATTTGTGCCGTTGTCCTTCTTCATGCTACTTAAAAGTCTTGATTGTTTTTTTTCTCAGAGTTGTTTTCACTCTGTAATTTGCAGACTGAGAAAGCGGAAATTAAGTTGCAAGAAGTTTTCTACGAAATTCTCTGAGTGCCTACAACCGCTAATTAAAAATGCATTCGTCTTGAATCGGTTCGATAAACTGAGCAACAATCTCCGACAGCTTCTGTTTAGGTAGTGTGTTTTACCCTTGCTCTTCATCTCTTTTTTCCCGTCGTCGCATAAATCTTTATTATCACAAGAAAACGACAAACGACAATGAAGATAGAGAGAGAGAGAGAGAGAGAGAGAGAGAGAGAGCAACGAAGATAAATATGGGTGCACGAAATTAAGAAATAAATAAATATACAACCAATAAAACTGTAGACATTAAGCAGCTCCCCAGTCTCGACTTTAGTAGTATATAGTTATATGTTATGTTTCAGCTTCAGCTTTAGATGAAGTGAAACTTAATTAGCTGCGGGTCAAGCTAAGAGAGAGACAGAGAAAGAGAAAGAGAGAGAGAGGGAGCCACGTAGGTTACATTTATGAGTTGATGGTCGCATCCTTCGTAACGTATCTAATGAACTGCACACACGAACAGCTAAAGATAGAGGGAGAAAGAGAGAGTGAGCGACAGAGATAGCTAGTGAATGTGGCTGCTTTCAGTGCCTTTCATTAGCATGTGGACTAATTGTAGCCTCGGCTTGATGGGCATTTTCTTTTTGCTGCTGCTGCTGCTGCTGATTTGATTGGATTTGGCCTCCGATCTGAGAGCCTAGTTCTCAGTTCTCGATGCCCAACAACAAAACAATCAGAACTTGGCAGCAGCTGCTAATGAAGTCATCTTATCAGCGTGTTGCATACAAATGCATCGTCGCCGTCGTTGTTGTGTTTGTCAATTTCCGCTTTTGATTTATGCCTCAATTCCAACGACAATCGGCATACGGCATGCAACATGCAACATGCAACATGCAGCATACTTTATGCGACGACAATGAGGCCAGGCCAGTTGGCAATTGCGTAACCGTTGATGAAACTAACTGCTGCAATCGATAAGCGATAAAACTCAATTGGTTCTCTCAACGTTTGATAATGATGTATGTATTCTATGCTCAAATAACATTGCAATTAATTCATTTGTGTTTTATGCCCGGTAATTGCAATCAGCTGATATGCTGTGCAATCTTAGCATTAATTATCCGTTTGCCATACAAAAGCATAGATTGTATCAATCAAGCTTGAGCTGGCTTGCGATTATTTTTAATAATTTAAAAGACGTTCAAAATCGATGCACACATTTTTCTACTAAAATTACGTATAATACATGCTGTCAAAATCTATTGTAATTTCGCCAATGATTGAGTAGTTGATTGAGTAAAGTTTTTCGCAATTACTGAGAATTTAATTAAGTAGTTGATTGAGTAAAGTTATTCACAATTACTGCTCAGAATTAAGATGAATTCTAAAACATTGTTTTTTCTGATTGCACTACTAAAATGACGCATAATGGATACTGTCAAAATTAAATGATTGAGTGGTTGATTGAGTAAATTTTTTTTCTTGTATTGGTCAGAATTTGGTAAATCTAATATAATGTGTTTTCTGATAATGATTGTTCTACTGGAATAACGCATAAAGCGTCAAATTCAAATTATTAAGTAGTTGATTGAGTAGTTGATTGAGTAAAGTTAATTGTTTTTACTGCTCAAAATTTAGTGAATATTAATAAAATGTGTTTTCTGATAATGAATGTTTTACTGGAATAACGCATAAAGCGTGAAAATCAAATGATTGAGTGGTTGATTGAGTAAAGTTTTTTCCTTTTACTGGTCAGAATTTAATGTGTTTTCTGATAATGATTGTTCTACTGGAATAACGCATTTTAGATACTGTTAATATCAAATGATTGAGTAGTTGATTGATTAAAGTTTTTTGCAATTACAGCTGAGTATTCAATGAATGAATGTTTTTGTTCACCAGATGTGGACTTGCTTGAATAACTAAATTAAATGTCACATATTGTAGATTCGTATGTATTATGATTGTTATGTGAAGCTGATTGACGAGTTCATATAATGCTTCAATGTTGATTGCTTCTCATGATTGACTTGATGAATCAACAGTGTGCTAAAGAAAACGTAGAGTTATAAGGTTTTTTTTAAAACATTCGTTCGATTTGATTAATAGGGATTATGCAAATGATTGATGTAGTGATTGATTGAAGATTTGGTATAATTGGTGATGTAAATTGTAATAGTCTTAAATAAATATAAAAATAATGTTTGTAATCACTGATTTTAGACATGATTGAAGCACTATATTAAAAGTTGTAGCGATTTGATTGATTGATTGAGTTTCTATAATGATGTTTTAGGATTGTTTCCCTGATTTACTTAATGAAAAGGGTTTTCAAGATATTTACTTGAAGATGATTAGATTAAAAAAGATTATGCAAATGATTGATCAGTTGATTGACTGAATATTTGTAAGAACTGCTAATGTACATAGTTTGCAATAGTCTTAAATTAATATAAAAATTATGTTTGTATTCACTGAGTCACTTAATAATTTGTCATAGATCTTTGATTGACATCATGATTGACATGAAAATTCAACAAATAAATGAAATGCTGCTGCTGATTGATGAGTTTCTATAACAATACTACATCACTGATTGTTTGCTCTGATTGACTTGATGAATGAGATGAATGCTTAAGCTTAGGCAAATGTTAACTTGTTAAGTTTTTGAAGACATCAATCAGACACTTGAAGATGTTTTGCCCGAAAGAATGCCGGAAACGAATCCATTTTACATGGAAGCGGCAATCGGAAGCATCATCACAATTACTCAACATTGCCAAAAAATTGTTGGTATTTTCATGTGTATATCTTTTGTTTCATCTGCTTTCTGCTTTGCAAGTTTTTGGGTTTTTTGTTGGGTACTATTTGCAATGCAGCTTTATCAGATCTTTTGCCTCTGGTTTGCCTGGCAGATGAAACAAGCGAAGCAAAGACAACAATTAACACAGTAAAACACTTGGCTACCTTCATCAAAAGTGGCTTCCAACAGCAGCAAAAGAAACAGAAACAGAGACGACAACAACAGCAGCAGCAGCAGCAGCCAAAAGAAGTGAACAACATGCGGGCAACTATTGAGGAGGGAGAGGGAGTACAAGAGAGAGAGGGAGAGATGAAACCAAAGATTCGCAACAAAAATCTGCTCAATCACTTTTCACTTAACCCAAACACAAGAACTTCAAGTTGATGTACGAGCGGAGAGGGGAGAGGGGAGGAGACACGAGCATAGACCAATGAATGATAAGGGGTATAACGGGAAGAAGAGCAAGAGGGGGGCTTGGCATACAAAGACATGGCATATTGGTCAGAGGGGGGTGTAAGTAAGTGAGCCAGAGTGCGAAGAGAATGGGGAGAGGAGAATGTGTAAAAGTGATGTGTGGGCTTTTGAACACCAAAAATACAAGAGAACAAACAACAACAATAACAGCAACTGCAGGGGGATGGTTGGATGGGGGAAGACTGATGTGAGAAGGGGGAAGAAAAAAGCAAAAGCAAAAGCAAACTTTACTTGGATGATGATGATATGCAAAAAGGCCAAGCCGGGAGCAAAGAGCACTAGCTGAAAGATTTAGGCAAAGGGAAAGCTGCTGCCAAAACAGCAACAACAACAACAACAACACATGTGCACACTCACACACATATCTGGGTGTGTGTGTGTGTGTATAAACATATTGCTTGATATTTCATTCCTACTCAAAAAATGAATAAAAACGAAAACGTTGCTACGTCAGCAGCAGCAGCAACAACAAAAACAACAACAACAACAACAGCTTTGAAGGCAGCACTTGACCCAAAAGAGAGTGAGACGTGAAGTTAGAGTGAGAGGGACAAGGTGAAGAGGGGAAGAAGAAGCATTGCTTGGACCAAAACATAGATTTTGCAACCAACGAAGTCAACAAGGAGTATTCGAGTATATTCTCTGACTCTGGACTGAGATAAGTGATTGGTCCAAAACGTGACAGGCGAGGACATATCGCTAAACTATCGCACGACTATCGGCTTAAGAGATTGCTGAAAGAAAATAGGAGGCAGGCATACATATTGTCATTAAGCGGATATAGTCGTAAACTATTTTGTAAAATGAAATACATTTTTTGCAATGGGAGTTTTGCTTGGAATCCTTAGTTTCTTTAAACCAAGTTGTTCATTATTATGCGCTTTATAAAATAATAAGCAATTCAAAAATAATAATTAATAAATTATTGAAATTATTTCTTTTCATTAATTGAACTAAATTGATATATTATAATCTTATAGGTTTCGTTTTAATTGACATCAAAATTAAAATTTTTACAGTTTCTATAGCACATCTGTAGATTATAGGTTATGTAATTTTGTTCAGTTTAGAAATAATTAAAATATTAAGTAGATGCAACATAACTATTTTTTTTTTTTTATATAATTTAATAATATTAAATTATTGTAATTTTATGTTATTAAGTAGTTTTTCTATCTTCTATTTTTTTTTGGCTGCAATAGTCACTAGCATCAAAGGGAAACTTTCTTTATATTTGAATTTACAAATTTTGGAATAACAATATTACTTAAGTCTACAAAAAAAATAATCTATATATTATATTTATATATTTATATTATATTGCAGATCATTGTTTCACTTAAATATGTCTCTAAAAAATATTTCCCCCCGGTTGCTTGTGACTATTGCAACACTCTGATCATATTCCCTATTAAGAAAGTTTGCTCTATTAGACTAATAAATATAATTAAATATTGTAATTTTTTTCTATTATTTTTTTCCTAGTTTCTATTTATCTTATATTGTATGGACAAGATTACTTACAAATTTGTTTGGTTGACTTATGTAAGATGTTGTTATTACACTTAAATATGTTTTTTAACCCTCTATAAAGAAAGTGTCCCTTTATTGCAGCACTTTGGTCAGATTCCCTATTAAGAAACTTTCCCTTTGTTGTTTGTGACTATTGCAGCAGTCTGGTCACACTATTTTATATTTATTTATTTACTTATGTAATATTATTACATTTAAATATGTCACCCTCTATAAAGAAAGTTTCTCTTTGTTGCTTATTGAACTCTGGTCACACTATCTTCTATTTAATAACTAGTCTATAAATTTGTATTGTTGACTTACATATATGTAATATTGCTTAATATGTCAACTTTCTATAAAGTAAGTTTCCCCTTGTTGTTCGTGACTATTGCAGCAGTCTGGTCACACTATCTTCTATTTAATAACTAGTCTATAAATTTGTATTGTTTGTTGACTTATGTAATATTGCTTAATATGTCAACTTTCTATAAAGTAAGTTTAACCTTGTTGTTCGTGACTATTGCAGCAGTCTGGTCACACTGTCTTCTATTTAATAACTAGTCTATAAATTTGTATTGTTTGTTGACTTATGTAATATTGCTTAATATGTGAACCTTCTATAAAGTAAGTTTCCCCTTGTTGCTTGTGACTATTGCAGCAGTCTGGTCACACTGTCTTCTATTTAATAACTAGTCTATAAATTTGTATTGTTTGTTGACTTATGTAATATTGCTTAATATGTCAACTTTCTATAAAGTAAGTTTAACCTTGTTGTTCGTGACTATTGCAGCAGTCTGGTCACACTATTTTCTATTTAATAACTATTTTACTTATAAATTTGCATTGTTGACTTATGTAATATTGCTAAATATGTAAACCTTCTATAAAGTAAGTTTCCCCTTGTTGCTTGTGACTTTTGCAACACTCTGGTCACACTGCTGCGCCAGCTGTTGCCGTCTGATAGGCAAAGACTTTTGGGCCAGGCTTAAATGTTCATTAAAGCTGTAAGTGAAACTGCAGAAGAAAGCTATGTATGTGTGTGTGTGTGTGTGTATGTTGCCTGTTTCGCATTGTCTGGAGCATGATACAATTATACAAGGTAGTCTCGTCGGAAAAAAGCTGGTACCCTGTCTATGTTAGCAATGAGTGCGAGTGAAAGAGGCACAGCGTGGTAGTGTGAACGAGACGACAATGAAATGCGCATTAACCCTTAGACGATGATATTAATATTTACATATTTTGAAGCTAATGTTAATGTCTACTTCACATATTTTTAAAATGTAAATTGTTTATTAACAATATTAATAATATATATGAGAATTCTCTAATTCTCTAAATGTTTTAATTCTATCCGTGTCTACGGCATACATGGCAAAAAGTCATTTTGCATAAGGGTTAATTGCGCTAAAAATTTAGTCCGCAGACAACCTCTTGCGTCGAAATACGAATGCGCACTGACGAAAGCTATTTTCCGACGAGACTACCTTGTATAATTGTATCATGGTCTGGAGAGCTGGATCCAAATGACGAGGCAGCTTTTTTGTCGAGGCTGCGCTGCAATTTGTTATGTTGTTAGGAGGCGCCTATGCAGTCTCGAGTGAGTCTGAGTCTGCAGGTGTGCGTGTGTGTGTGTGTTTTTGTGGGCGGTGAATAGGTGGGCGTAGACTTATTAGCAGTTTCAATGTGTCAGCAGCAGGTGCCGCTTGCCCCACCCCCCTTCCCACCACTGCCCCCTTCCAGGCTTCTTTTGTTGATGATGAAAGTGCGTCAAATGGTTTTTTGATTTGCTGTTTACGTAACTGAGCCAACTTCAGACCTCTCTCTCCCTCTTTCTCTCGCTTGCTTGTCTGCCCCTTCTACTGTGCTGACTGCCTCTGCCTAATTGTGTATGCGTGTGCAGTACTCGAGCCTTGCGTAAATTTAACAAGTTGCCACTTGAGGCAAGCTAGGTCAGGCCAGGCCAAGACAAACCTACAACAAGCAGCAGCAACAGCAACAGCAACAGCAAAAAAAAATACACTACGCCTGGCAAAAGGCAGTCGAAAGTCTCTCTCTCTCTCTCTCTCTAGTCAGGATTAATTTGATTTAGATGTTGAACTGTTGCCTCTCACTCTCCTTCTCTTTCTCTCTCTCTCCCTTTCTCTTTCTGAACTTCACACACTTGTCATACACTTTAGCCCAGACCATTTGCACTCTTTAGCTCACTTACAGGGTATCCAAAATGTACGTGCAACGCAAGAGCATCCTTGTTTCTGTGGCAAAATTCTTATGAACTTCTTTAATGACATTGCCACACACGCGTCGTCGGACACACTGAAGTGTGACTGTTCTTCACTTTCAAATTGCACTTTAATCGTTCACTTACGTAATTTCAATGTTATCTTTAATATTTTTAGTAGTGAAATTTTGAATTTAAGCTTCGAATTTCAAATAGTAATTCAGCTATAAGAGCTACACAAATGTTTCATAGAAAAGTATACCATAAAATAATGTAACATAACATTCCAAGTAAATAAATCATGTTTGAAAAAAATAATAATATAATTTTAACTAAGGTGCGACCTAAGCATAAATTTAGAATAAAATGTCACAATTTTCAATAAATAATATAATGTAATTTCACTATACTATACACTACTTTCTATACCAAGAAATACATAATCCAATTTAACAAATATTGTAATTCTATACCAAGAAATACATAATCCAATTTAACAAATTTTGCAATTAAATATATCTTGTATAAAAAAAGTAAAAATAATTTTCAGTAATGTACAGTTTTAATATAAATTTTGAATAGAATGCCAAATTTAATTAACTTTAATTAACCAATCCAATTTATTTATTTTACACTTTGTTTAGATTATAGTATATTGTGTAACATTATTTATATTATTTTGTATAAAAATAAAAAAAATAATTTTAAGTAATTTCAACATAAATATAGAGCAAAAATTGAATTATTTTTGTGTTTGTTTGATGACTGAAAAATACTAAATTATTTTTTAGATATTTTTGGTATATTCTCAGGATGGAAAATTTTATAACAATATTAAAATTTTTAATTTTTGCTAGAGAAAGGCGTTTCCATAGTTCGGCTGTTAGAAAACAATGGCTAATAATAACTAGAGTTGTACTCTTGGTATATTAAAATACTAAATTTAATAATAAAAAAGCGAGGTTTAATTCCCATCAACATTTTCCTTATACAATTTGTTTGATAACAAAAAGTTATTTATAGGTAATATTATATTTTATAACAATATTGATATTTCAATAAGTTTTGTAGAAAAGCTAAATAATTGCTCTATTACTAAAGTTGTATTTCTTAGTATATTAAAATCAACAAATTTCTTTATAAAACATAGCTTGTTTGATAATGAAAAGTTCTCGATATTCCGAGAAATGCGTTATAGAGTATTGAATTGTCGACTTGAATTTGAACACAAAATTTGGCAGCTTGATTTGTGTAGCTGTTGCTGCTTCATTTTTCTTTTCTTTTTTAGGGCGGGAGAGGGAAATGGTGGAGGGTGTGAAGAGGGAGAGAGAGAGGGAGGTGGCAGCAAACAAAGTTGCCACGTTGCCGTTGACAGCTCAAAAAACACTTAAAACGCTGATTTACGTCACGTCTTAGACAGGCGCTCTTACCACCCGGAGGGTTAGTATGGAGCTCCCCCCATTCTCCTCCATTCAACCCCCTTTCACCCTCTCCCCACCACATCCACATGCTTGATCATTACAACGCACAAATTTTTGGGCGCATTGGCAAATTGACTTGGCTGACTGCAGGCTGAATGAATGACTGACTGACTGAATGACTGACTGACTGAATGACAGACTGACTGACTGGTTGGCTGGTTGGCTGGTGAAATGCCTGCATGACGTGGCTACAAATCGATGAGGTGCCAAACTTCCTCCCCCCAATTAGCACGGATGTGAAACCCTCAAGCCTTTCAGAACAGAAGAGAAACAGAGGAGCAGCAATTGCTTCTCAACTCAACTCATCTCATCTCAGTTTTTCTGCTCCTTTTCGTTTTTCGTTGTTGTTTTTTTCTCTCTCTCTCTCTCTCTCTATTTCATTCGATTTAATTTTGTTGTTGCTATTGTTGTTGTTGTTGTTTCTTTTTCACTTTGACAGCTGCAAATTAATTAGATTTAATTATTTTCTGCCGCTGCTCGCTTCGTTCATTGATTGCGCCTAATTAACTGTACTTGAAGTTGGCGCACGCCTCAAAATTCAATCATCCATCAAGGCCATGGTGTTATGTGGGGCACGGCACAGGATCCAACTCATTTCCCCCCCCCTCCCCCTTCCCCCTCCGCACCGCATTTTCCATGCTTAGACAATGTGTTGCAATTATGTAAGGCATCGGCAACAGCATCAATCAATTAATTTCTTCTTATCAGTGCATTGTTTTGCTATTTCACCTTATTCACTCAGCTGGTGTGAGGTAACTTCGAGGACGGTGAAAGGGGTGTGAAAGAGTTCGAGACGCTTTTACATCACAGATGAATCAGTATCTATTACAATTTTAGCTAATGGCTTCGCAGCAAATGGCTTCGATATCCCCTCCCCTCCTCCTTTACCAAAAAAAAAAGCGTTTAAACATTTTGTGCTAAGCTTTGTATTGTATATTTTTGTCGTATTTTAATAAAGAAGATATAATATGGGTAATTCTCTGAGGGATGTCGCCTGCGACCAGCTTTTCAGTTACAAAAAAAACATATTCTGAAACAATTTTAAAAATAAGTAAAGGTTATTTTTAAAGCTCTAGATTAGTACTTTAATTAGAGCTAAGAATGGTTTTGGAATTTTTTTTCTGTTTTGTTTTCTGTTCTAATAATTGCAAAAATTAGCAAATTCGTACGCAAAACCAAAAAAATGAACGAATTTATATATTTTATCGTAAAACAGAATAAGTTACTAAAATCAATCTTAGCTCTAAAAATAGTGCTAATCCAAAGCTTTAAGAAAAACTTCACTTAATTTTAAAATTGTTTTAGTTTATGTTTTTTTTTTTGTCACTGAAAAGCTGTTCGCACGCGACATTTACCAGAGAATTACCCATATGTAAAACTTGGTTAAAAGTTGTGATCAAAATAAGTAAAAAATCTTTAGTCGAGAGTGCTCGATTGTAAGATACCCTAAGAAATGCAAACTAGTTCGGTATTATTCTTAAAATATGCCAAATAATATACCACTAGAATACTAAAATACACCAAGGGTATATTGGCATATTTCAAATATACCATAGATTACAAAATATACCACATTGTCAGCCAAAAAAACCTGTAGTAAATAGGTGTTTTTTCTCTTACAGAAGAATTTTTTAAGTAACTTCTGCAATTTTAAGATGATCGCAATAAAAATTTCAGGACCTCTAAAGACTATATACCAAAATTGGACTCTAGCTTCCAAGCTGTTATTATTTGATTAGTTTCATACAGCAAATATGTATATTATTAAATTCAAGAAATGTGAAAAGCTCAAAGAAAACCTGCAATATATATGTATGTATATATTTTATTTTATTTGTATGATATTTAGAAATTTCGAATTTCCGAAATACATAAGTTCAAATAGAATTTTATAAGTTTTCGAATTAAATTTATATGATAAGATTTATGTCACTTAAATTTAAATAAAAATTTTTTAATTTAAAATTAAACACTCAGCTTTTAAGATTATTTCAAGGGAATTTATAAAAAAAAAAATTTTTTTAAATTCAACGAACAACTTTTTTATTCGTGTATTTAAAAATACATTTCACAGGCTCAGAATTTACATTCTGTAAGTGTAAAAAACCTGTTTATTGATGATTTATGTATATGAAATGTAGAATTCAATTTATAGTAAGAAAAAAATACTATAATATACAGTACTATACTATATGTATTTTATAAACCAAAGTAACTGGAATTGAAACAGTGCTAAAAATCAAATGTGAAACTTTTTCAAAAAATATTTAAATTAATTAAAAAAGATTGAGAATATAAGCCAGGGACGTTCAATGAATGTGTGTGTGTGAATGCTCCACATAAGAGTATAAATAAATGTGGGGTACATGTGTCTACTCTGTGTACATATATCTTGATTTTAGTAATTAACTTTAAAAGTCATTTATCAATCAATCAGCAAGAATGTGTCAAGCCAAAGAGTCACAGCTAACAAACAACACAAAAAACCGACAAAACAAACAAGCCAAAGAGGCAAAATCTGAATGGACGCTGCGGGTCGACAACAAACACAACAACAACAACAACAACAACAACAAAACAGTGGCATCAACAACAACAGTAACAACAAGAGCAATAGCGAAAACAGCAACAATTGTAACAACAACAACAACAACGTGTCTCCACAATTCGATTCAAGTCGAGAGGCAAGTCAAGTCGACAAGTGTGCTAAAAAAAAAATCGAAAAAAAAAACAGAAAACAGAAAACAGCAAACAAACATTCACGACAAGGTCGCAATAGCAATCGCAATCGCATTCGCATTCACATTCGCACTCACATTCACACTCTGCATTCGAGTTGGAATCGAAATCGGAATCGCAATAGGAATTGGAATAGGAATCGCAGTCAGAGTCTGACTCGGAATCGGAATCGGAATCGAAGTCGGAGGCCGCAAAGCCGAAAATTGGCTTACAATTGGCTTGTGAAGCGGCCAAGCGGCGACTAAGTAAATCAAACGTCAAGTGGCAAAAAAAAAAAAGAGCAGCAACTTATAAAAAAAAGAAACATGTCGCTGATAATAATCTTGGTTGACACACTACAAATATACCCTCTTATCAGCGAGTCCAAAGGAGTCAATTTTTATTTTATAAATGAGAAAATTGTTACAAGGCAAGTGATTCAAGAAAAGTTACAAAACTTCTGACAAGTTTGCTTTACAATTACAGTAGAAGCAATATAGTTCGTTATTATACTAAACATATACCAAAAGAGGTATTTGATAAATTAATGTATTAATAGATTCAAAATATACCATAAAGTACAAAATATACCATATTGTTAAGCCGATTGCATCACGGAATAGAATTATGCCATCATGCCGGCTAAAACCATTCAATCCAAAAGAGTCAATTATTTTTATATACAATGTATAAATGACAAAAATTAATATATTGTCCGATTGTGAGATTTTTGGTATAGTTTTTAAATATATAATATATCAAGAAGGCGATACTTTTTTTGTATATTAATATATGAGTACATTCAAATTATATTATAAAGCCCAAAATATACCAAATTGTTAAACAAAGCAAAAAAGACCCTTCCCGCATATTTTGCTATATAAATTCATAGCTACAAAATATACCACAAATCGGAAAATATACCACAAAGCAAAAAAGACTAGTTTTTTAGGCTGAAGTTTTTTGTCATGTAAATTTAAACAATTTATCTGATCGTATCACAATTAAAGATTCCATTTCTAAATAAGAGTTTCAAGTTAAAGTTCTACTTCCCAAATTAAAACTTCAGAGAGAAGTTTAAGAAATACAGTATATGTAAAATATTATTTATACTGTTTTGACATCAGTACAATTTTCTATCATTTTGTATGAATCTCAAAAAAAATATAACTTTTAAATATATAATTTCGTAAATAATACAGATTCAAGCAAAAGTGCATTTTGAAATTATGGATTTCTTTTTCAATATTTTTGGAACGAAGTTGAAAATACAGTTTTGTAAAAATAAGGAACAATATATTTTCATCATTAGTTAAAATATTATATTATATGAATATTTAAAATTGTATTTTTGAAATAATATTAATAATTTCTTAAACATGCAATTTTTCGAATTAAATAATATAGTTTCAAGTAAAAGAGAATTTTGATATTAAAGTTCTGCCCGTGAAATTTGGAGAATCGAGCTAGAATAACTGTCTATTAAACGTGGCTTTAATAATAATGGCCAGTTAGCCGCCGCTGACCGAAATGACCAAAAGCTGGTAGCTGGCAACAACAACAACAACAACTACAAAGCGAAAGCCAAAGCCAAAGCAAACTCGTCACGGCAATTAAAAACAACGTTAGCCGAACCGAACTCGAAACTTCAACTGAAACTGAAATGCGAGAGTCTAAAATGAAAAATAAATAAATGATAGCAAAAAAACAAAAACAAAACCGAGATGCAGATAAAAAATGATCGAATAACGCAAAATGTTTGCAGTTTTTGGCATTTTTGGCAATTGGACATACATATTTCGCAAATGTTTTTGGCCCACAAAATGTTTCGTGTGCGTCGCTTGCCTGATAAATGACAAAGGCGTCCATTTATTAAACTAAACTACAATTATGGTTTGCTGACCGCACGCTGACCACACAGCTCCTCAGTGGATGGAGTGGATGGAGTTGGCATCCAAAATCCAAAATACGAAAAGTGCTATTGGAATTGAGGAATGTGAAGTCGGGAGTTGAAGTCTCTGGCTTTGGCATTCTGCATGCCAAATGCGAGCATTAACTGCCATTAGTTGTGGGTTCGAAAGACTGCTGCTGATGCTGATGATGATGACGATGGGGCATGCGGCTCAAACTTTTCCACTTTGCAACTATTTCAAAAGTAAAGCCAAAACTTGACTCGCCTCTCGCCTCTCGCCTCTCGCCATTCGTCCCAGTTTCCCATTTCTCAGTTTCCCACTCCGTATTTGTCAACGCATTTCTGACGTCGATTTCCAATGCGATTCATGTCTGCTGACCCACTGACTTCTCTCCCCCTTCCTTCTCTCTTCTTTGGCCACCACTTCACTTCACCATCCCCTTTGGGGCACTTGCTGCTGCAGCAGGCCTTGATGCTGCCTCACTGACTGCCTCACTGACTGCCTCACTGCCTGACTGCTGCATGATTTATGATTTTGCCAAAAGTATTTCTGTGGCTAAAAGCCTCGAGCGGGCCAACGTTCAAAGTTGTCTGCTCAAATCATTTTAATTGAAAATTACACATGAGCGAAGTCGGAAAAACGTATGAAAATAATGAAAAGCTCAGGTTCACAACGACACAGCGATTACTCTGTCAATTTATTATAAATACACATTTAAAGCTAATGAAGAGAAATATAAATATTGTTAAACAATCTCATTATTAGTTTAACAAATGAATTAATTCCATTCGAAATATTTATATTCAAATTCAATAAGAATTTCAATAAAAGTCTTTAAGCTAATGATCTTGAAGAAGAACTTTTCTAATCATCATAATAATAACAAATTTAATGGCCTAAAAAGAATCTACAATTTCTTAGAATAAAGAAAACATTTTCTATTTTATTCAAATTAACGAAATTAATATTTTACTCACCTATAAAATTGTACTAAAGAGTAATAAAAAAATTTATACTTAACAATTCAATATTAATGTTGAATTCATAATTTCTAGGTTTTCTTTGTAGGTAAATTATAATGACCATGTAAGATGTTGGATAGTACGAAAATAATTCCAATATGTATAAAAAATACCTAATTAATCAGTATTAATAGTTTATGATGCAGTCTTAGTTAAGTTTATAATTAATTTATTTCAAAAACATGAGTAAATATATATAAATATACATATATAAATAATATTGAAACATTCAGTAAAACTTGAGAATTAATTTGCCCTTTACGAAAATGTTAATTATTCAGTACTTTCACTGTATTATTCAGTAATAATTAAAATACAAAATTTCTTTATTTAAGGTTACTTTAACATTTTAATAGGAATCTTTAAGTCGAAGGTTCTTGCAGCCAGTGCTTTAGAGATTTTTTTAGTCACGATTTTCATTATATCTACACCTTTAAAAATAAATAAATGGGGATCTTAACATCAGTAAGCAGAAAAAAGTAAAGTAAGTGTATGGAAAATATATCTTAATTTTATTTTTGGTCTCTGTAGTGTTACAGAGTTACAGAGAAGAAGTTTTTTTTTAACTTTCTCTTTGAATTAAATTAATTAATTAAATTAAATTTTTTGTTTTGTTAATTTAATTTACTTAAACAAAAAGGGCCAAAGTGGAGGAGTAATCTGTTTTGCTAATACGGTCATTATATATACATATATATTCATATTATTGAATCAATATTAATATTAATAATCAAATTATATTATATTTTATCTTTCTTTAGAAACTTAAGATTAAAATCGGTTCGTGTTCACTTCCAAAATTTTGTTGCCAATTATTCTAACAAAGTATTCTAATAAGTAAATGAATAAAACACAAAATAATATCAAAAAAGTCGAAGGCCTTGGAAAAATGTAAGTTAGTGTTAATTTTCATTATAACTAACCTTTTTTTTAAACATCAAATATAGTTCAAAAGAAGGTATTCAATTCGTCGTTGTGAACATCTATGTGTGCGTTGGTGTGTGTGCTGTGTGTGCTGTGTGTGTGTGTGTGTGGGAGAGTTTTCCGTGGGCCAAAGCTTATGGCCTGCAGCTGGGCAAGTTTCTGGTTGCTGGTCTTGACTTTGTCTAGGGTGTGAGTCGCTCTTTCTCTCTCTCTCTCTCTCTCTCTTTCTCTATCTGGTCTCTGGACTCTGGCTGCGTCTGTGACTGGCACTGCTTTTGGTCCTGGTTCTGGTTCTGTTTCTGGTGTGCCTTGTGCCTAGTGGCTGGTGGCTGGTGCTGGGCACGTTCGCCTAGCTACCGGAAATGTCCATTCACTTGCATATTAACAAAGTTCCGCACAGGCAGCGACGCAGCGACGTCGACGACGCTCTGGACACAGTCGCTGCTTGCATATACTTGGCAGTACTTAATAAACTCCCGGGACTACTCCCACACACACACATATACAGAAAGAGAAAGAAAGAGAGTGGGAAAGCATTCGTTTGAAAGTTGCTCGTACATCATCATATGAAGACGGCGCTGCAAGTCACAGAGTGGCCTTTCCACATAGCATACAACTGTGCGACCGCCCATGGCGTTGTGGTCGGTCCTCTCTCTCTCTCTCTCTCTCTGTGTGTGTGTGTGGCTGACTCTCTATAGCTAGCTAGCTCAACTTAACTGAAACAGGAAAGTATTTCGAAGGCACCGGAAGCCGGAAGCAAGCAATAATTCAAATGAATTTCAAATCAAATCATTACAAAACATTTACAAAGTATGCGCAGCACGCTGCATAGAAACCGCAGGAATCCAAAAACCCACATACATACACAGTTCGTATATAGTTTTGAGAGCTGCCCACCTCCCACCTCCCCCTCGCCACTAAACAAAAGCACACCCACCTGAACTTGAAGCCACACACAGCCTTGAGCTACACAACTATAACTTTGAACTGCAGCCAGAAGGAAAGGAGGAGAACGAATAGGAGATGGTGAGGGGGGAGAAGTAGGAGACGCTGTTGGCTGGTGGCAGCTGGACGCCAAAGCACAGTCAGTGATTAATTTCTATTATTATGACACTGATTAGGGCCACTTACAGGCTCATTACAGTCATTGCCACACACACACACATACACTGACATACACACACACACAGTTGCGAGTACATTTATCAAGTCATTGGCGCACCACATGCAGCGGCCGTTTGTCTTGCACTTGACCAGCGTCACTCCCCCCACACACTTTCTTCTCCCCCCTTTATCCCTACCTAAGTCATAGCAACTAAATCAACAGGCCAAACGGTTGCCAGTTAACAGTCCAGCAGTCGAGTCGAGTCCTGTGCCCCGTGCAACAGCGCGGCACGTGCCCCAAAAGGTGTCAATGCCATTACACTTAACCTATTACAGCAAACACTTAGCTGCGATGCAAATCGCAGGCGACTTCTCAATGCTCTTCTAAGTAAAAGTGCAGCTCAATTTATAACTACAAAAAAAAAAGAAGAAGGTACTATAATATCAATATAGTTAAATAATACAAATTAAGGGAAAAAAGTAATTAATGTGCTTTAGCATAAAAAAGAATATCATATTATTCCAAAAGTATTTGGAACATTACTTAATTATGCCAGTCAACTGAAGAGTGTAAAGTTATTTAGTTTACGAGTAGAGTTTATCACAGCTAAAGACTCCTACTTTTTAGATGAAAAAATTACCTTTTATCGAAGATAATTGTATTTTAATATTAATTTCTATAAAATACAGAAGAGCATTTCTTGTATTTATTTATTAAATGTCGACTATGTGCAGCTAACTTTAAAGTAAAACAAGAGCTAATTAAGTTATATAACAATTTAATAAATAAAATCTCTAAAGTTGTAGTAATATATAATAAATAATAAATCTAAATTAAAGCAAGTAAGAAAGCTACAGTCGAGTGTGCTCGACATTGAGTTACCGGTACCCATATTGAATAAGACCATATTTCACAAAAATACCAAAAATATACCGCAAATGGTACTAACATATTCCGTACTAGATATTAAGTATACCATAGAGTACACAGTATATCGGATTCTCATTAAAAGCAACTAAATCCCTTTTGAAATGGGCGAATAACTACCTAAATTTAGAGTCAAGTATAATATTCATATACTTACATATACATATACTTATACATTTATATACATACTTACTTAAATATAATGATTTCTCTTCAAGAAATGATTAAACATTTACTCAAATCTATCGAAAATAAATTGTGCAGAACATAAGATCATTTTTGTTACAATAATATTGTAAAGATACACACATGTATTATAAATAATTATGTACGATGGTTGAATATAGTCGTCTACGAATATAATATTTTGAAAGCATTATTTCCAATAAGCATTGAAAAAATAGAAAAAGCGATCTCAAATTTCTTAAATTACACTGATGTAAAAATAAGTCCTCAATCATATGTTACCTTCAACGATCAAACAACTTTGCCAGTATATTTTTCATTTCATTGATTTTATTGATAAAAGTTCATTGAATAAATAAATAAATAAATTTTCGCATTAAAAGAAAGTGTTGTTCTTCAAAAAAGGTAGCTTAACTAAAAACTCGAGTCGAGTCGAGTTTGCGATCAACCACGTTGGGGACGCACAACGACAACCTGTGGACGCTTGTTGCCATTCTTGCCATTCTTGCCCTTCTTGTTGCCCTTGCGGCGACGCCGTTGTCCGCCATTCTGAACACGGCGGCGACGTTGCACGACACCGCGACGATTGTTGTTGCCACCACCGACAACGCCCTGACGTTGAGCAACCGCCTGTCCAATGATCTGGGGCAGCAAATTGTTGATCGGCGTCGAGCCATAGATGGCCTGATTGAGAGCAGCCTGCGTGTTGCTGTTGCTGCTGCTGCTGCTGCCGGTGGTAGTCGTAGTGGGTGATGTGGGGCTGTTGCTGGTGCCACCACCGAGACTCACATAGATGGCATTGCTGTTGGAAGTGCCAGTGCCAGAAGTGCCAGTGCCGCTCGTGATGAGTCCCAGACCGGTGCCGGAGCTCGAGCTTGAGCTCGATGGACGCAATTGCTCAAGCATATCCTGTTTGTTGGTGATATACTGATTCAATGCAGCATTCAAGCTGCTGCTGCCGCTGCTAGTCGAACTGCTGCTTGAGCTGCTGCTCAGCGCAGAAGCCAAGAATCGCAGTTGTCCATTCTGATTGCCCTCCTTCACATAGATGCCAGCCAAACGGGATCTATCTGGATCAACAGTCTTTGCTGCCGTTGTCGTTGAAATTATTGTTGCAAGCAACAGGCAAATCTGAGCACAGCGTTTCATTCTGAATGTTTGGCGGATGACTGTTGATTTGGCCCAACTTTTGCTGGGCTTTTATAGTTGGCAGCCTTGCGGAATGATAGGCAAAAGTTCAGATCACACGCGCTTCACGCTTTCTTCGCTCTTATTGATTCTATGCCGAATTATTGCACACACATACACAAAATTGTCGAATATCATTGCCAGATTTTATTATACCCGCTACCTATAGAGTAGAAGGGTATTATAACTCCGGGCGTGGTTGAAGTAGGCATATATATATAATCTTGATCATTGTAAAAAGCAGATATGTGCATGGTATATACCAAATATAGGCTTCGGTATAATTCAGTATTTTCATTGGGATATTAACAGGCGGAAGAAGGCACCTCCGACTTCATAAAGTATAAATATTCTTCATCATCGTCAACAGATACGATATAAGTATGTTCATGGTATATACTAAATATAGCAATTGGTATATTTTAGTATTTTATTGGTATATTAACAGGCAAAAGAAGTCACCTCTGACTTCATAAAGTAACAGATGCGACCTAAGTATGTTCATGGTATATACCAAATATAGCTTTCAGTATATTTCAGTATTTTTCGGTATATTGAAGGGCAGAAGAAGGCACCTCCGACTTCATAAAGTAACACATACGATATAAGTATGTTCATGGTATATACCAAATAAAGCTTTCAGTATTTTTCAGTATTTTTCGGTATATTAACGGGCAGAATAGACCCTATAAAGTATAAATATTTTTCATCAGACGATATAACCATGTCAATGGTATATTTTAAATGTAATAGTATATTGATATAACAAATGTAGTAATCGGTACATTTTAGTTTTCTTGTCATATTTTGAACGCAATAGAATATTAATATACCAAGTATAACACTCGTTGCATTTTAGTATTTTCTTTGTATATTTTAAACGTTATAGTATATTAATATACCACATATAACATTCAGTATATTTTCAGTATTTTTCGGTATATTTGTAGAAAAATGGTTTTATTTATTATTTAATAGGTATCAGGTATCTCAAAGTCGATCACACTCGACTGTAGATTCCTAACGTGCTATTTATTAGAAAGCCGCGCACGCCCTGCAGCCAATTCATTTGCCTTTTGCTGCGCAACCGTGTCAAGTACTTAATCTTCACGCATTGTTTGCCCAAGATCAACACACATCAACGACGACGAGATCATCAAACCCATAAGAGATCGAACTCAAAATTGAACTCGGTGCGGCAATCGGCAATCGGCCGCTTTTCAAGTGCCACATTACAATAATGAAAATGAAACCACGATGGCACGATGATAATGAAAATGTGAAAGAGTTCACTTCGGGCTTGAAGCGAAACAGTTTACTGGCCAGTAGAAACTGGTATTTCAAAGAATATTCTGCAATCATAATCTCGCTTCAATCACTCATTACATTATCTCCAATCTCTCATTATTTGCATATTTACGGGAATTACGCTTTTGTTAAACCTTTTGCTGAAATATTCAAACTATCAGCACTTCAAATAATTACAAAGAAATGATAGCGATTGACTTATTTTCAAACAGTCGAATAATAGATTTGATTTCATTATTTTCTTTTTTAAATCACATGCAATACTTCTTAAAAATGATGTATTTTATGATTTATCTTATATTTCAGCATCAATAACCTAGACGATATAGCCATGCCTGTCTGTCTGTCCATCAGATCTATAAGTTTGTTTCAAATTTCCGATCCCGCAAATTCACAAAAATCGAAAACAAAGACCAACATTGAAGCTTGAGCGATTTACAATAATAACTTGTGCCTATTTACTAGGGGTCTGAGTTGCTTTGGCTGACAGTCTAGTATATTTTGCACTCTATGGTATATTTTGAATGTATGTAAAACTATATCAATATACCGCGTATCTCACAGTCGATCACACTTAAATGTAGCATTTTTTTAAGTTCTGGATGATTTTATATAATATTACTCAAAATTTTCTAATAACGATTTTAACAAATTCTTGGTTGGTTGATCAACAGTTGATCAAAAGTACCTAAAACAATCTGGAATATGTTTGTGAAACTCTTCAGCAACTACTGATAATTGTCTCTCCTCATTCCTTCTTTTCGTATTAAGTTCTTCTCAGTAGGAGATTCTTTCCCCTTCCATGATTCACTCGCCTTCCCTCCCACAAAAAATGAAGAAGCACTTGAATTACTCGCTTGTTAATTTAATAGTTGATAGCAGCCATCTTACAAATTGGCATTCTTGACAATCCAATCGCGATGATAGAAGACCTTGGCATAGCCATCGGGATTTGTGGAGCCACAGCCGCCAATCACAAAGCCAGCAATGCCAACGAGTTGACCATTCTGGATAGCCGGGCCACCAGAGTCGCCGTTGCAAGCACCGTTGCCGGCGGTGTGGGCCAAACAGATCAAACTACTGGTGAACATGAAGGTGGAGCTGATGCACTGATTCTTCGACAGCGAGCTAAGCGTGTTGTACTGCAGCAGGCGGGGCGAGGCTCCGCCAGTGGTGAGACGACCCCAGCCAGAGATGACAACCTTGCTGCCAACTGCGGTATCAACGCTGGCCAGAGGAATGGCCTTGATCACGGCGGAGTAGGTGAGGGGCTGGTCGAGCACCAGGAGTGCGACATCGTTCAAGAAGTTGCCATAGCTCTCATGGACAATCACCTTGGCCACGTTGACGACAACGCCGCCGCTGCTGCGATCCACGGTTCCGGCACGAATGCTCAGCTGCTTAGCCGAGGTGCTGCAAATGGAAAAATAGTTGAGAAATGAATTGATGAACTCTTGATCACCTCTCTCTATAACTTACACCTTCAGTGAGCCGTCGGAAGCTTCGCTGGTGACGCAATGAGCTGCAGTAAGAATGATCTGGGGTGCAATGATGCTGCCGCCGCAGATGTGCGAGGTAAGCTGACGCAACGACACCTGATGAGGGAATTGTCCTTCAACGGCATCCAATCCGCCCACAATGCGACCATCCAGCTGGGAGCTATGAGGAGCAGCAGAGGCCAAAGCAATGGCCAAGCAGGCAATCAGAAGGCTCTTCATCATGTTGAATGCTTTAGGATTATGTCCAATTACTTTGCAGATTGCAAGTGATATCAAATCGTTGGTTGGCACAGGTTTTTATGTGAATCGCGACTCGCTTAGAGATATCTTATCAGCTCTTTAGCATTGGGCTGGTCAGTTGCTCCGATTACGCTGGGTTTCTCACGATTAGAGGACATTATTTATGATCCATCAAGAAGTCAATGGATTGGGAATTGCCCCGTGCCGAAAGAAATTATATTTATCTGCGGCATGTGCCTAAAAACGTCATTATCGCGAGGGACTCGCCCATTATTGTGCAATAAACTAATCTGATTTGATTTGTGATTAGCAACTGAGATTGCTCATTTAGGAATTATCTCTAAATATTAGTTTTTGGGAGTTACATGTGCTCATAAAAGAAAAATATCAAATCAAATATTGATAAATTCTTGACGACTTTTAAATGACAAATGCATATTTGTTAAAAATAGTATTGTATAGAAACATTTCCAGGGTGTAAAACCCTTTCGATATTTAAATAGAGAATCATTTTAATACAATATGTTATATGTAAGTTCAACTGTTTACGCATATCAAATATAATTTTTTTTAAATACTTCTTTCATATTTATATGTCAATCTAAAATTTCATTTGTATATTTTATTAACTGTTTTCCTAGTCTATAATATAAATAAAATGCAAATTATTATTAAGAATGTATTAAAAACAAACGTTGTACAGATATAAAATAAAATTCAACTCATTTTTTATTTTGTACATGTTATTTAACACCATCAAAACATTAAATATATTAATGCTAAGTTAATCGATTCAATTTATATAACTCTTGCACGAATATTTTTACCAAAGACATTTAAAATATATAACTTACCCAATTTAGGGGTTTGTTTCTTTTACAAATCAAATGCAAATGCTTAATAGCATATATCTTAATAAGAAATAATAAATAAGCTCAAAAACATCATCCGAATTCTTAATAATAATATTACGTAATTTTTATACCCGCTAACCATAGGGTAGAAGGGTATTATAACTTTGTGCCAGCAGGAAATGTATGTAACAGGTAGGAGGAGGCATCTCCGACCCTATAAAGTATATATATTCATGATCAGCGTCAACAGCCGAGACGATCTAGCCATGTCCGTCTGTCCGTCCGTCCGTCTGTCCGTATGAACACCTAGATCTCAGAGACTATAAGAGATAGAGCTATCATTTTTTTCGACAGCATTTGTTATGTTTGCACGCAGATCAAGTTTGCTTAAAATTTTTGCCACGCCCACTTCCGCCCCCGAAAATCAAAAAAATCAAATAGCAAGCGTTATTTTAAAGCTAGAGCTGCGAATTTTGGTATATACAATAACAACTATAGTAGTTGTAATTCTTGAAAATGTTATTGCCATCAGATAAAAATTGTGGAAGGTATTAAAGAAATATTTTTGTATGGGCAAAAACGCCTACTTACTAGGGGTCTTAGTTGCTTTGGCCGACAATCTGGTATATTGTGCCGTCTATGGTATATTTTGAATGGTGTACTATATCGATATACCAAAAATACCATTTGGTATATTTTTAGTATTTTTGTAGTATTTTCGGTATATTTTAAAAATAATACCGCAATATTTTGCATTTATTCAAAATGGGTAGCGGGTATCTCACAGTCGAGCACACTCGACTGTAACTTTCTTACTTGTTAACAATTAAAAACACAAATTTCCCAATTACATATTACATATTTGTAATACAAAATTTAATTTTTGATACCTCTAAACTTTCCAAAGGTATCAACAAAATTAAATAAGTGGAAAAACAAAATTAAATAAATGGAAATTCATTTAATTTTTAATTTCAATATTTTATTAAAAAACCTAAATAATTTAACGTTTTGATATAAACAAAAATAATATTAAAATTTTGAGACTTATTTCTATTTAAATATAAATATTTGTATGCGAAATATACTTAAGACTTAACAACAAATTTGTAAGAACAATTTTTTGCCAAAATTTAAATTAAATTAATTTATTTTGCAAAATCAAATCTTTTAATAAATAACGCCAAAATAATGCTAATTAATTATACATAAATACTTTTACCCTAAAGACAGTTGAGATATTTAATTACTTAATTTAAATAGTTTCGTCTATAGCTTTTTTTGTGTAGATTCCACTGCAAATATACAGCTAGCTACTAACTCTTTTAGTTTGCAAACTTAATTTAAGAACGAATGTTGAATGTTGAATGTTGAAATAGTCAAGTAGATTACGACACACAGAGTTGTTCTTGTTCTTGTTGTTGTTGTTGGGCCTCAACTTTTGGGTTCTGGAATTTTGGGGAGTTTTGTTGCTGCTGCTTTTGAGAATGCTTTTGCTTTGCTTGCGGCTAATAAAGTTTTTCTCTCTCTCTCTCTCGCTCTCTCTCTTGCTCAGCTTCTCAGTCGCGTCTCCGTCTCAGCTTATGGGCAACCGGAGTATGCACATTTAATGAAATTGCTCGCGCCTGTTAAAGACAACTACTTACAATTTTCAGCAGGTCTTGGCCCACTGTGCGCAGGGAAGGAAGGAGTGTGTGAGTATGTGAGTGTGTGTGTGTAGCCCGCGGGGGCGTGTGTGCGCCTAAGTTGGGCGTAAACGACAGTTGCCGACTGCCTGGCGGAGGCTGTTGAAATAAATTTCACTTACGCCAACGCAACACACACACACCCACACACACACACACACATGTGTGCGGTGCGTCGTTTACTTGGCAATGCAATTACAGCCGCTAACCGCGCGTGAAAATAGCAACACAGCAATAACAACAACAACACCAACAACAACAGCAACAGCAGGAAAAGCAACTCAGCAACAGCGACAGCAACAATAAGCATAACAACAACAAACGGCCGTAATTGTAATTGCAACAACAAGAGCAACAGGAACAACAACGACAGCCATGACAACAGCAGCAGCAACAACACAGCGACAACAACTCGGCAAGAACAACAACAACCACGACAATAACAACAACAACATCAGAAGCAACAGCAGCAACATCAGAAACTATAACAACAGCAACAATATTAGAAGCTACAACAACTGCAGCAACAGCAACCAGCAATAGCAGCAACAACTGCAGCAACAATAACAGTACCAGCAAAAACAGCAGCAACCGGCAACAGTAGCAGCAATAGCAACAACAACAACAACAGCAGCAACAACAAGAGCAGCAGCAGCAACAACAACAACTACAACAACCAAAACAAAAACAAAGAGTGTAATAGCAACAACAACAATAACCACGGCAGCAACCGACGGCAGCAACAACAGCCACATCAGCAGCAACAGCAACAGCAGCAGCAACAATAATTACAACAAAGACAGGAGCAACAATAGCAACGGCAACAACAATAAAAACTGCAGCAGCAACCAACATCTACGACAGCAACAGCAACAACAGCAGCCAAGTGACAGCAACACAGGAGCAACAGCAACAGCCAAAACAGCCAGTAATACAGCAACAACTACCACGACAACAACAACAGTAGCAACAACAACCCAATCAAAAATTAGAGCAACAGCAGCAACAACCAAAAAGACAGCAATAGCAACAACATCAATAAAAACAAAAGCAACAGCACAAACCAAACGACAGCAACACGGCAAGAACACCAACAACAATAGATAGTACAACAAGCACAACAACAACAACAACAACTCGCAGCCGTAATTGTAATTGCAACAGCAACAGCAACAACAACAATCGGCTGCAACGCGCTGAGCGGCTTAAAGCAACGCAATGACAGATAATAACAGGCGACGAAACAGCAACAACAACAACAACAACATGAGAAAGAGAAGGTTGGAAGAAGAAGAACATAAGAGAGAGGGCGAAAGAAGTGAAGCAAACGAAGACGCCGCCCAGCGCCATATCAATGACAACGACAACGGCAGCGACAAAACGGTTGAGGAAAAGCGGAAAATGCGAGCAACGCGCAGCAGGCAAAACCAGCAACAGCAACAGCAGCAACAGCAACGGGAGCAACAGCAACGGGGAGCAACAGCAGCCTTCAGCTTTACGCATATTAACAGGCTGAAAATTTTTAGCAGACAACGCGCAGAGAGTGAGAGAGAAAAGGAGAGAAGGAGAGTGAGAAAGGCACCCGAGGAGGTAGTGAGAAAACGTTAAACGAAAACCGCACGCACTTCATTTTCACGTGCACACGCGTTTGCCTGGCTTGGCGAAAATGCGTTCCATGCGGGGCAATAGAATGCCAGTCAAAGTTTTTGTGCCTGCCGCTACCTCAACAGCAGCAGCAGCAGCAGCAGCAGCAGCAGCATCCCCTAGACTACATGCCAACCTCCCCCATTCCCCTTCCAAACTTATGGCAACCGCACTTGATATTGCCCCAATGCAACGGCAACGACAACAGCAACGACAACAGCAACGGCAACGACAGCAGCGACAAAACAAAAAAGCTGTTTTTGGCCAAATGGGAAAATTGCAAGGAATTTTAAGTGAAATTCCATGACATTTTAATGGGGTTGCGATTGGGGCACACTCAAGTGCAGACGCAAAATGGTTAAAGCACAGTCACATCATGGATGAGGCGTGTGGCACGCTGGCTGTGGCACGGGGCACACAACGAATGAGGCATGTCCATGCGGCCCAAACTTTTGCGGGCCAAATGCCAGTTGCTCTTCTTCTTCGTCTCTTTATCTAGCTGTCTGTCTTTCTTTTCCATCTGTCAACTGGTCACACGCAGCAAATACTTTAACCAACAGATATATAGGAGTTGCATATCTGTAGAATACTATATATCTGCATCGATTCGCATTGGACACAGCAAATGAGTCAAGTGAAGAGCTCTTGACAAGCAAAAGTGCGAGAGAACACTTCAGCGGCAGACAATCCAAGAAATTGCTTAAAGTCGAAAGTGTTTATTGAATTGAAAGAGAAAATAATATTCTATGAAGACGGTGTAAGAAGTAAATATGGAAGAGAACAAAAATGAAGTATAATATTTCATATCATCATATTCGCAGAATGAAAGAGAAACAAGTAAGAAAGCCAGGTGAATGAAAGCAGTGAAACAGTGCGCTATTCATTTTAAAATATACCAAAGTGATATACAGCAAAATACTAAAAAAAATACCGCATATTCTAGCTTTGGTATATTGATATATACCAAATTGTTATGCAGCACAATACCAAAAATATACCGAAGTCTATCTTTGGTATATTGATATAATACTACATTCAAAATATACCAGATTTTCGGCCAAAGCAACTAAGAGCAAAACTAATTATTTCTTAACTTACTTTTACTATTTTTATGTGATCGCTACCAAATTTCAAAGGAATCACAAATAAATTAGTTCTTAATGTGTAAACCAAAAATCTAGCTTTGAATTTACCCTTGTTATTCGTTTTTTTCTGATTTTCGAGGGCGGAAATGGGAGTGGTAAAAATTGGAAACATACTTGATCTGTCTTTGAAAATAACACATGCTGTCCAAAAAAATTATTGCTCTATCTTCTGTACTCTATGAGATACAATGCTTCATGCGGACAGACGGACAGACAGACGGACAGACAGACGGACAGACAGACGGACAGACAGACAGACGGACAGACAGACGGACAGACAGATAGACAGACGGACAGACAGACAGACAGACGGACAGACAGACATGACTAGATCATCTCGGCTGTTGAAAATGATGAAGAATATATATGTTTGATAGGGTCAAAGATATACCTTCTTCAAAGAATATGGAAAGTGCAACAACTTCTTTAAATTGTTCTTTTTTTTTAATTACTAAAAATATGTAGCTTACAAATATTATATATTTATTATTTAATGCTTGCTTATAGAGCGACAAGGTTGAAGCCACGATAATGCCAGAAATTATTTTCTGAGTTTCTTATAAAAATTACTTATTGTACAGTCATTAAATTCCTTTTGTTTTGTGTAATTAGAACATTTTTGTCAATATTATAATAACATTATAAGATTTACTTTATTTTACTTAAATAAAAAAACTCTAAGTTAGAAAATATATAATATAGTATATATTAAGCGACTTTACGATTTATCGTTGGAAATTTGAATTACTTAAACTTGTTCCATATTTCATTAATGAATAATAATACAACAAAAAAGAAAAACAAACAATCGCATTCGAAATGTGACCGCAAAATAAATAATACAAAATAAACGTAGAAAAAAATACAAAAATTGATTTCTTGGATTTTCATTATTTATCACCATTATAAAAAATAGTTTAAATAATAATGGAGACAAAAATTGAGAATGTTACTTGACTCGAATTTAAATAAATTTGTTTGGTGTATAACATCATTAAAAGGAAGAAGAATATATTCAATATTAAAATTGTTCAAAATCGAGTTTTAAATTAAATTACATTAAAAATATCAATGTACGTATATCAATATAAATATCGATAACTAATACTGCACACAATTATCAATATATATAGTGGCGAACCAATTCGACCAATAAAATTAAATATAATATTTAAATGAAAATAATTTTTTGTGTTAATAATTAAGCTTGAAATTTAAAAATTAATACATAATACTATACATCAAAATTATAAGTTCGTTCTTTACTTAGTTTCTTTTTATTAAGTAATCTAAGTATGTGCACAAAATAAAATGCAAATAAAAAACATGTTCAATGTCATTAAAAATCTAGCTTACAAATTCCATGGTAAGTAAATGCAACACAAAGTTTCTTCTTAATTTCAAATTGAGTTTGAAAGAAGGAAAATAATTATATAAAATAATTTTTAATAAATAATTAATAATTAATACTATTTTGAATTACACTTAAAATTTTGTATTTGTTAATATTTAAAAATTAACTAGAAATTAAAAAGTAAATATATTAAAAAAAAAAAGATTATTCTTTATATTAATATGATTTAAATAATATCCTGAAACTAAAAATAAAATACTTTTTGTTGATATAACAATTAGCTTGAGGATATAAAAGTATGTAAAAGAAAGGTTAAGATTATTATTCTTATAAATTAGATTTAAATAATATCCAAGAAACTAAGATTAAGATACTTTTAAGAGAACACAAATTTCTCCTTAAACAACTACCACAAAATATTCCAAACACATTTTCTCCAGAACTTTCAAATACTTTCCAAAAGCTACCTCAAAAAAAAAGAGAGAAGATAAAGAAAATCCCGCCAGCTGTCTTGAATGTCTCAACAGTATCAATTCTAGCGATGCAAGAAGTACTTGAATGCTGTTCGAATGTAATGTAAAATTAAATAAATACGGCAAATAGATGAGGAAGAATTCCAATAATTCTGATGTCCAAGAAAATGCCAAGCGTCAATGTACGACAAAATACCAAGAAAAGTCGAAGATCCTAAAGACGAGAATTTTAACAGTTTTTTAAAGAGCTTCAAATCGAGTGTGTGTGTGTGTGCGAGTGTGCGAGTGTGTGTGAATATCTTTGACAATAATTGTCAACGTGGCACGTGATATCAATGCATTAACGGAAGTGTTTTTCCTTGGCCCGGGGAAAGCCAAAAATAGTCACGGAAATGTTACAATCTATGCTTAGAGATCAATAATCGCTCCCCTATGCAGAGGGAGAGCAGAAACAGAGGGAGGGGGGAAGGGGAGGGCAGCAGGTAAGCCCCGAAACATTGAAAAATGTTGCAAGCCAAAGTCATAAAAAGGCCGCATTCCAGCCAGATGGAAGGAGGGGGAAGAATACTCTGTGCCACTCACTCGACTCATCAAATGACAAACAGACGCAGCAAATAAATAACGAGAAGTGGGTGAGGAGGTGGAGAGAGGGGGAGAGGGAATCGAGGTAGACTGAGGGGTCTTAGCTTACCACTTAAGTCGCTTCGGCATTCGGCAGCCCGGCGGGCGACAAATTAACACACAGGAAGCGAGAGAAGAAGATCTATTTAAAGCGAGCAGACACAGACACATTTCGTTTTTGAGGGGGGAAACGAAACTCCCTCAAACAACAACAAAAAAAAGAGGGTGGCAAAAGCGATCTGCGATCTACGCTGCATGTCGCACCTTTATTAATTGCAGTCGACGATGATGCAGACGCGGCTGCCTAGACGAGCATTTGACATGTTTAATGCGAAAAACAAAAAAAACAAGGGAGAAGCACCAACCGAAGAGGGAGCTATTTTTAGTGTTGGAGACGTTGACATAGCCTGCAACAGAGCGAGAGAGAGAGAGAAATTCTTTTCTTCATCTATTTAAGGGGCGCCTGGCAACAATTTCCCGATTCAGCTACACATCCAAAGATCCAGAGATCCAGACACAGCAAGGAGAGCTGTGAAGAAGAGAGTAGACAGACAGCTGACGCCACACAGGGCACAAGTCCAAAGTCCCGGGGACAAAGTCTTTGCGTCTTTTGCGATCGTGTAATGAAAGCAAATAATGCCAAGCACAGATGCAGATACAGATACAGATCCAGATCAGTGTTGTCAATTATAGCAGAGGACAAAAAAAAGCCAAAAACAAATAATTGTTATTTAAAAAGCAAATAATGCCAAGATCAACTCTTGCTGGTCATTTATAGCAGGGAAGGTAAAAAAAAATAGCCAAAAATAATTGTAATTTAAAATAGCAGTTAGTTTTTAATAACACATTAAGTTTTATATATCTACAATTGATGAACAAAAATATAAAAGTTTATCATTTAAAACTAAATTACAATTACTTTCTTTTTTCTATTTCTTCATTACTTGAACCTCGTTGGAACTTAAGTACTTTCCATTGTACCAAGCTGTGTGAGACTTATTTAGAACGTCATACTAAAAACAGCATTTTTCTATTCGATGCAAGTTGGTCACATCTTTTTTAGTGCAGTGCTTAAATTGGGGATCCTTTTTTTGTGTATACATTTGAGACATTTTTTCGCTAACGATCAACGTACAAAAACAAACGATCGCGAAACGATGTTGAGAAAATACCCAAATACTACAAATGGTAAATAGTATTTTAGTATTTAAATTACACATTTCGGTCACGTGATGTGTTTGTATCGATAACTAAACACCGAAATTTGTTACAGCATTAAGTTTGAAATAAATAAATATAATCAAATACTTCGAATTATTTAGAATAGCTAAAAAATAGCAAATTAGCCAGGTTCATGCTAAATTGAGTGGTTTCAAGTTTTAGGTAATGCAAAATAGCCAAATCTGGCTAGAAAATAGCCAAGTTGGCAACACTGATACAGACAGCTACAAATACAACTGCAAATACTTGTCTGGGGTGATCTTCGTCTTCGTCTGGATCTTTGTCTGGGTGATTGCACTCCGACTTGGCTGGATCAAAAATGAACATTTCTTTTTTTCTTTCTTTCTTTCGGGTTGTCCAAATGAATTCGTTGCATGCGTTGGATGTGGCTGCTTACGCATTAGCAACAGCAACAGCAGCAGCAACTGCAATAACAACAACACAGCAACACAGCAACACAGCAAGAACACAGCATTAGCAACAGCATTTCATTGTCTGTCTAACAGTTGACATAAGTACTACATGCATCTCATGGCATCTTAAAGATCTCGCTGCATTATCTTCAACTTATTCGCATGACGCATTCCCAACACTTTGCAGCATGTTTTCTTTTTCTTTTTCGTATTGTCGCTAATTCATATTTACTCAAGCGACATGATTATGAAGTTAATTACGCATAACTGCAATTTGAAATGAAGTTATTGCCATATACATAATATATATTTTAAATTTTTTAGAAACAATAAAACTACTAATTACAACATAAAAATTGTACAATACAATATTTCCAATATTGAATGAATCGATGTGAAGGCTTTTGGTGAAATTATCTCTATCCTTAGTCAATGTCATTATTTAAAATGAAATTTAATTCAGTATCTTTTTATGCACAATTTAAAATATTCTTTAGAATACAGAATCTTATACTTTCCATTGATAATGACAAAAAAAACACTAATTTAAAATTATTCAAAACGTTGAAATTGTTATTTTACTTACTTTTTGTAAATAAGCATTACTCATATTCCTGTTGCTAATTAATTTTGAGACACAAATAAAGAAAGTTTATCGCAAATATATTTGGAATGTAGCCTTTTTTTATATATAAACTCAAAATCGGCAATATTAATTCTAACTAATTATTTTTTAAGCATGTTTACAATTAATAATCTATTAATATTATAATATATGTATGTTTTTTATTAGAATTTATCAACTATGTTTTCATTAGGTAATAAAATGATTGAAATATTTTGTAAATTCCACGAAATTATTATCAATATTATAGTATTGTAAATATTTTAGTCACTTACATATATATTTAATCAAACAATTACACTAAATTTAATGCTTATTTGATTTGAATTTTATATACATAAAACGAACAAAAAAATGTAAATACTAATGTGCAGCACAATCAATAAATGTTACATTAAAAAAATTTAAAAAATTCTGCAATTAATTCTTAAGATAAATACGTAGAAATAAAATGAATTTCAAAATAATTCTAGTCTCGTATTTATTGTACTCCAAAACACAATCACAAATAATAAATTGTGAACTGAGTACCAATAATGTAAATATGTATATAATAATAATATATAATATAAGATTATATTTATTACATTTTAAAGTTCATTTACGCTTAGTAAACTATAAATAAAATATATGTATATTTTATATATGTATGTATTTTTATGTATTTTATTCTAATCTCAGCAATATACCTGATATTTAATTTTATTATATATTTACATTATTTTAGTTGTTATATGTTTCTTTTTATTTTATTATTGTCCTATTCTATTGCATAACATTACATATACAAATATTATTAGTTTTTTATATAAAATATATCTAATAAATAGTAATTCAATGTAAAGTTAATAATGAATCTAGAAGATGTGTCTCTTAATCTTTTTCATCAATCATTAAATGCTTTTTAAACTGCTCTTCACACTGATTACAGCTACAAAAGAGTGTGAAAGAGAGAGTTGCTTATCAGTGAGTTCATTTGGCGCTTCTTATCATTCAACACCTGATAAAGAAACCGCATTGCAATCGCTCTTTGTGCGCTGTGAACACTTCAAACGATAATCGTTCATTAATTACGAATGCAATGCATTTGACAGTTGCAACTGAGAGAGAGAGAAAGAGAAAGAGAGGGGGAGAGAGTGCTTGCCACTTGTGGCAAATTGCAATTGAGATGACTTATGTTTTATATTTTGTTGGGACATTGTTGGGACGCACCCAAAACGTTTTCAAGTGCCATCATAATTTAGCCAAGTTTATGGGCGAAACCCAAACATCCAAAACATGAAAATCAAATTTCCCTAGCAAGTTTTTCCATTCGTTTCGTTTTGTTTCTTCATGCGAAGCACAAACACTTTTTGGCAATTAGTGGAACTCTCTCCAAGTGTGTATGTGTGCGTGTGTGTGTGTGTGTGTGTGTGTCATCCATTTTTGGCCATTTGTTGATTGAATGAGAGGCGAGTAGGATGCACTTGAGGGCGTGACCAGGACCAAACCGAGACCGAGACCAGTGTCCACTTGAGTGGGCGCCAAAGTAAGAAATGAGATGAGGGACGAGAGAAAATGCGAGTTTTATGTAAATCTCTCAAGTGGCCATTCTAGTCCTGGCCACTTATCCTTTAAGTTGCACACGTTAAGTGCCCTCTCCTTATCCTTATCCTTATCCCAAATGAGTCGCATTCGCACTTGACTTTCCATTTAATTCTCAAAAAAAAAAATACGATTTCAAATTTTCCTCATATTTTCCACTCTCGGTTTTTCCAGCTCACATTACCAAAAGGCGGTTCAGGACCAAAAAAACCAAACCCAAAAACCCAAAAAAGGATAATGACAGGAGTTGCCGACTAGTGGAGACAGCAGATTTGTCGTTTCGATTTCAATGCTGCATATGATTTTCGGAATAATTCTTTGACTTGTTTTTTGTTGCTATTGTTGTTGTTTGTTGTTGTTGTGTGCTTGTAATTTGAGCTGCAACTTTGCTTCGTCCTCTGCCCATGGGCCTCGAATTTCCTTTGAATCCGGCGCCGCTTCTCGTCTCCTTTCCTCTCCCCTCCTCTCCACTCGTCTCGTCTCATCTTGTCTCATCCAACTGTCAGACAGTCAGTCAGTCAGTCAGTTGGTCGCTCAACTGTTTATTTGTTTGTTTTGTCAACATTTTTCTATTTTATTTCATTTCATTTCATTTTTTTTTTGTTTTTGAAGTTGTCTTCGGTTACGGCACAGTTTTTTCCATTGAAAGTTTCCGTTGTGTTTTTATATGGAAAGTCGTCTCTATTTATATCCGAAGTAGTGATATAGGAAATGCAACTCAATCAAATGCGCTTAGCAACTCTGCTTGTGTGGCTTTTCTCACACATTTTTCACGCTAAAACCAAGTCCGAGACTTTAAATCGGACTCTTTGCCAGCTACAAGGGCAGAGTACTTGAACTCTTCGCTCTTTCAGCTCTTTCGACTCTTTTGACTCTTTCTTCTTTTTCGCTCTTCTTCGTTTCGTTGCGTTGCGTTACGTTGTGTGTGGCTCGCTTTATTGGCTTAGCGCACCCGCTGGGCGGCTCTTCATTTGTCATGGGCTGCATCCGTTGCGCTGTGGTTGCCTCTCTTCTCCTCCTCCTCCTCCTTCTCCTCATCCTGCTCTCTTATTGTTTTTGTTGCGTAATGAATTTGTTTTACCAGAGAAGAATTGAGCCAAAAAAAAAAACTACCGTGTCTCAGTTTTCATTTCATTTCGTTTCGTTTTTGATATTTATTTTTCATTTAATTTTGTTATATTGCTATTGTTGTTGTTGTTTCTTTGTCTGTGTCTGCCAACAGAGACGCTGCATGTGGCGGGGCGTCGTTTTCATTTGGATTTTCATTAATGTGAGCCGTGGAAACTAAAGAGGGCGCGTAATTGATTTGTGTCTCATGCATTGCAAGTAAACAAATTGCGGCGCGTCTCTGTAGCATCTGTTGCTCTTGCTCTTTCTCTTGGTGGAGAGACGACTCTTGCGGAGACTTTGCAAAGACATTTCAATAGTCTATCAATTACACAAAAATGAAAGCGTAAGCGAATCATTTGCATTTACGCTAATGTAGAGTTTGTGGAGAGTAATACGTTTAAAAGCGTGCTGAGTTGTGGAGACTTTTCCACACTTCTTTTACTCTTTTACTTTAATTTGCAAACTCAATATTTGGGCTCAACTAATAATAACTAAACATATTAACAATATATTATTTTAATAAACATACGTTCATATGTTATATGCAAATGGTTTGTATAATACAATAATTCATGCACTTGCTCTCTTTAGCTCAAGTATTGAGTTTGATGCGTTATATCAACCAGCTTTGCTTCTTATACAACAACAAAACGCAAGTAACAATAACACCAACTCACTCTAAGAAATTTTGAATTGAGGTGCATGTGTTAGACACGATCAGCACGCAACGTTTGCATCAACATCAAAGTCTAGCGCGCACTCGCTTGCACTTTCACACACTTACGAAATATCCTTGTCATAATGGGACATTACTGTCATAATTTCCCAATTTGCAGAATTTTTTCTACACACAAACATACCCATACACGAAAAAGCTCCTTGCACTTCAGGCATGGGGAAGAATATTATTCCCCAATAAATATCAGTAGATGGCAGACAAGCGCATAGGGCAAATGAGCGGCGTAACATTTGAATTTAAATTCGCGACTACGGCTTAATTAATTAATTAACAATTATATTGTGGTTAAATTTCTAGCTCGGTTCAATTCGGCTTTTATTATTCGATTACATGTATGCTTGCTAAGGTTAAAGTGATTTTTTATATTTTTTTTCTGTGAAAGTGCGAAAAGTGAAGTGGCGTCTGTTTTCGTCTCGCTCTCACACGCGACTCCTGCTGCAAGTTGGTAGCTGTGTTGGTATTAGTGTGTCGCGTTTCTAAGTTATTCTTTGTTTTGATTACATATCTGCATAGCCGTAAAATATAAGTATAAGAGTCAGTCTTATAAATTTGTGTGTTGTGCAAATAAATATAAGAGTCCATCTTATAAATTAGTGCGTGCGTTTTTTTTTTGTGATTTTAAGAGTGAAATTATAAAAATGCCGTAAAGACATCTGAAATGGATATATGAAATTCTGCTAAGTGGGTGAGTAATTACAACAACAGCCATACATACATAAATAAGAATATTTTTGTGTGCGTGCTTTGCTTTTATTACGAAGCATGCACGAAGAGCCGAATACATATTCGGCATAGTAGGATTTCACTAGGCTTCGGTAATTTGCCTTAGCTTTCTCTTTGCCATTGGCTCGTAAGCAATTTAAGCATGCGCTCAAATTTGCTTTGGCGTATGTAATTATTTCTCTTAAATAGAAAGAGTATTTAAGCGTAGGCAGCGCGCCTTAAATAAGCTCTGCAGCAACACTTTGATACTTTGGTTGAGTGACTTTTGGATTGTGTGCTCTTCGTGCAGAATGAAATTAGCAGAATTGATGTTGATGCTAGAGAGAGTGTGGGGTCATAAACATCACTCATAACTCGCCATCGGCGAGTGGGCGTGGCACTTGCGGAGTGATCGCTCAGGCATTAAGCAAAGTCATTTGCAAAATGTGATTTTGGCGCTGCTTTTGACACATTTGAAGATTTGAAGAGCGTTGAATTGATCATTATCAGGGGGCGAGTCAACGACATCGCCGACGCCATTAGCAAACGCCCTCAAAAAACAAAAAGCAAAAAGCACAAACAAAATGAAACTAAAATTAAAAACAAAAAGTAAATAGCTCGAAACGATGATCAGAGGGTAGATGGTGGGCAGCTAATTTGGAGCACGGATTTTGGTCATTTGGGGTCTTCATTGTTTCCATTTTGTTCGCTAGCTTCAATTCTTTTGCCTTGTGTGCAAATTAAGTTTTATTAATTTAATTTTTTAACGAGCTGTGATCGGAGCCAAGATTTATGCCGCAAAATGCCAAATGTTGATAATGATGATGATGATGATAACGATGATGATGATGACGATGTTGGCGTCTTTTCGGTGTCTGCCCCAAAATTTATTGAGACATTTTTCTTTTTGATTTCTACGGCTCTCGTCCGGCACCTCTTTAATTTCGAATTTGGTTCGTAGAAGGCATTGTAATGATCGCTGATGAGGTGTTTATGAGCATGGTCAGGCATTTTGCATTAGTCATGCCCATTGTGGCGTCGTCTCCATGGGGGCGTTCACTCTGCCGCCGCTGCTTTCCGCTTGCCGCTGTCGGCATTTTCTTTGTTTTTCGTTACGTTGTTTTTTTGTTGTTCACTGCTTCTTTGTATTTCACTGTTCACTGTTTTTGGCTATGCCTATCTATGGCAGTCATTAGAGACAGGGAAACCGCTTTGATTTGCTACGCCTCGGGCCAAATGAAATCGAAAACATGCAACTAAAAATAGTTAACCCATTGCCAATGGTACAGCTAACTAATGTCTAACTAGGCTGCCACAAATCTCTAAGCAGCTGAAGAGCTTCGCTTGCCACACTTTAAGAGACACTAAAAGTAATTACATTTCTAAATTTATTTGTACTTAGATATAACACTACTTGTTTTCATATACGATTATATTATAATACAGTTTCTGAAATGTAATAAAACTTAAATTGCAACGTTATATTTAGCCATTTCTTCTCATATTTGTTTGGAAAACTTTTCTTGGGTGCATTATTTTTACATTTTATAATTTTATTATTGTGAACGTCTAAAGTTTATGTATTTATTTATTTTCTTTTATGTTTTTGTATAAATGTATTTATGTCTAGGTTCCATTCTATACAAAAGTAATACCAAAATAACACAGTTTTGTACATTTTATATAACAAATCTATGTATCATAATATAAAAGTAACACAGGAATAAAAAATGAAATTTGGAATTAAGATTACATGATGTTAAAATCAAGAAATAAACTTTCTTGAAGCAAGATTTTAATCTTAAGATAAGATATTTTATATCTTTAATGCAAATTTAGCAAAAAAAATCTTGATTTAAGATTATTATTTTATTTCAAAAGTTTTGTAAAGATCGATTTAGTCTTAAATTAAGATTTGCAATCTTCTTTTCAATGTAGATTTTTCTCTCTCTATGTACATAATACTTATTAACGGGATTATTTGACTTAACATTTGATGTGCGAGTTCAGCAAGAAAAGGAATATTATAAATTACATTTGCAAAAAAAAAAAATGTAAAATAAAAGTAACTATTCAGTTTTAGAAGGAAATGCAAAATTGAGCAAAAAATTGTATTTTTTATTTAGACATGAGTCTGAGTTTTTAGTGTTTTATATCCGAGAATTCAATTGTATAGTACACTAATAAAAAATTGAATTTTTAATGGTTTATAATTATATCTGAGAGCTCAATTGTATAGCGCAATAATAAATCCAATCGTTAGCTTTAAAGTATTTTTAATATTGTTTGCTTAGATCTCTGTGAAGAGTTGTTTTGCTGTATATTATTAAGGGATGTGTAAATACTCTTTATAAGTCTATAAATATTCCAATCAAATATTTTTACCAAAAAAAGTTCGCTTATGATAAATGTTTATGCATAATGAAATCAGTTTAAAATGCTGTTTAGCTATTAATTGGTAAAAAGATAAAATGAACTAATTTAAAGCAGTTTGCTTCCGTTTGGAAATGCCAGCAAAATAATATATTTATCAACTAGCTGGCTGATTTATGAAATCATTATAAAATACCTTCAACTGAAATGGATCATTCATTGATCAATGAAATGATTGAAGGCTGTTCACTCTCTCATAATTACAGGGTATCGCGACCAGTGTTGATATACCCGGTTGTAAAGGGAATTTAACCTCGTTTTTGCCAAGTGCAAATATAAAGCACTTATCACGGCTCCAAAATGAGGATGAGGGGATGGGAGAGCAGCAGAGCAGCAGAGCACTCTTTCATTATTATTGTGTGGCATTGCATTTGCCGCGGTGAGCGGAAATCAAACAATGCTATTAGGCTAATAATTGCTGGTCGTTATTGTTGTAATTGTGTTAGCCATTGGGCTCGGGTTGCTGCTCGGTTTACCCACTTGCCCATAGCCGGAATAAACACACACACACACACACACAAATACACAGAGAGACCAACAAAATGTATTAATTAAGCTATTTATCTAAACTAATGCGAGCATTTAGTGGCCAAGACAGAAGCAAATTGCACTCATTAGCTGCCCAACTGCCAACTGGCAACTGGCAAACGTTCAACTCTACAGTTTTCCCCTCTTTTGATTCGATGATGAGACCCAATCGCTTTTCTCCAAGCCCTACGATGAGATAATTGCGTTGGATAAGTAAATGCCTCCTCACCAACCTCAACAACTGCCTTGGCTGCCTCTGTCCAGAGCTTTGTAGAGCAGGTCCAGCTCTATCGACTTCATCTTGTCTGCGCGTTTGTCTGTCCCTTTTTGGGTCCATGTCTTTGCACTTGACTGTGATGGAATGTTACGAGCCAATTGTAGAAATCGTCACTTCAATGCGATGTCGATCGACATCGACCCAAACGCTGCGCTACGTCATCATTAAAAGCTTCCCAGACAGCAGTCGAAATGGAACCCAGACGAAGAAGCAGCTTATCGTCTGCCGCATCATTAGCTTGATTATGATTATCAATGAGCACATCGGACAACGCTACGTGCCACATTAAATACACGAAAAAAATAAGGAAATACCAATATACATCACAAAAGAACAACGATAGGCTTTTAGCGAATGCCGAAAGTCCATGTCCATGCTTATGCTCCAATGGCACTAGCTGAAATCGATAGTTGAGCGCAGGCTTAAGTCTTGTGAATACATAACACACAAGGCATGAATTAAAGATTGATAACAGTGCGTTGTTAAAAGTTGTATTACTTAAATTATTCATTTAATAAATAAATTAAAAATTAAAGAATACAATTATTCACATTTATTCAAAAAATGAAAATGATTATTAAAAAAAATAAGATTTTAATCAGCTTTTACTATTCATATATTTTTCTGAATTACCTAAAATCTTTTCGGAATTACTTGCAAAACTTTTTTAAACTCTTTGAGTCAAAAGAAAAGGCGATAGTTAAGTGCATAATAAATAAATTAAAGATTAAATAATAATTCCTTAACGAATTTGATCGTAAATAAGATTATTGTTTTGAAGTTACTTTTACTAATGAAAGTTAAATTAATTACCATTCATACAATTACATATTATTTAAGCCAATGCTGTTTAAAAAATTGTTTTAGTCAGCATATAGGATTCATATTTTTATCAGAATTATCCAAATTATTTTCTTAATTACTTATTAAAAGCTGCAGCGAATATAAAAATAATACAAGCGAATATCAAATGCATAAAATATGGAGAACAGCTCGTTGATAACAACTTTACAAGCTAAAATATATTAAACATGCTGTAAGTTAAACTTGTACTTTTGAGGTTAAGAAAAAAAGAGTTAAAAAAGACCACGTTTAATGCTGCATATTGTGTTTATATCTTCATCTAAAAGGTTTTCAATTCAATTAGTTTTGGGTCTTTAAAAATTTGAACTCGAATTTTAAAACTCCTTTTCTGCTCATTTCAAAAAGTTGCAACAAGTGTAATTGAATTATAAACAATAAAAATTCAAATTTAGCTCAAGCTGACTGGATAAATACAAATAATTAAGTTGCCAAAGGAAGATGATACGAAATGCAACAAATATATTTATAGATTTTTGTAAACAAGTAAATATAAAAAAAAAATAAGTAAACCTAAGGTATTCCCGCTACCCATTTTTAATAAGCAAAACACAGTGCGGAACTAATTTAAAAATCTACTAAATTAAATTACCACGAAAATACTAAAAATATACCAAATTAATATACCACAAAAATACTAAAAATACACCAAAATAATATATTGTAAAAATACTACTATAATTATAACGAGGGCTAGGTTATATTTGGTATATTTATGTAGTATATACATTCAAAATCTACCATTGAGTACAAAATATACCAGATTGTCAGCCAAAGACTAAGGTATTTCCACTACTCATTTTTAATAAGCAAAACAATGCGGTGCTTATCTGAATACATACTAAATTAAAATACTTTAAAAATACTAAAAAAATATAACAAGTTAATATACCACAAAAATACTAAAAATACACCAAAATAATATATCGTAAAATACTATAATTATAACAAATGCAATATTTGGTATATTTATATATTACATACATTCAAAACATACCACAGAGTACAAAATATACCAGATTGTCAGCCAAAGCAACAAAGACTCGCTGTAAGTAGGCGTTTTTGCCCATTTGTAAAAATAAAAAAAAGAAGAAAATATATGTTACATAGATGTTGACAATAACAAAAGTTGCATTGTTAACAATATGAATGTGCAACAAAGTGTAGTTAATGTATAAATAGTTGAACTGTGCTATTTGTGTGTGTTTCGATTTCGAATTCGAAACGCTTTTCAGCCAGTGTCATTTTGGTGTTTCGATAGCCATTAAGCGGCATCCAATGATTCCAATTAGTTATTGCACCTTTTCGACGCTGCTTCTGAAAAGTTCATTAAAAACAGCTTCAGTTCTTTTTGTTTTGTTCGTTTCGTTTGTTTTCCCTTTGGTTTTCTTTGCTTGGCTCTTTCTGATTTCAAAGATCTTGTCGATCGATAAAAGGCAGTCGCGCGTCTCTGTCAGCGTGACAAATTGCTGCTGTTCTCGTTGTTGCTGTCGTTGTTGTTGTTGTTGTTGTTGCACGGATGCTCGCTAATGAATATGATTAGCATAATGAGAGTTGTGTGTGGTGGGGCAAGGGCGATTGGATGCAAGTGGCAAGAGTTGCGGCAGACGTTGCTTTATTTATTTCTGCTGTCGCCGTTGCCGGTTGTTGGTTGTTGGTTGTTGGTTTTTGTTGTGTTCATTTTAATGTTGGGTCGCACTCCTGCACTTACACGTAATCATAATCGTAATAAAAGGCCGCATATGCTCTCGTGTGGCAAGCGAAATGTGCTCGTATATTAACATGCCGCCGAGCCCCCGAACTGAAAAGCCCTCTCTCCACCGCTCCACCAGCTCTCTCTCCGCTTCCATGTTATACTCAAAGCCAAAGCCAAAGCCAAACAACATTATCATCAAGAACCTCACACCGAGAGACCGACAAAAAGCGAAAGCAAAAGCAAAAAAAACAAGGACAATATGACAACACGACAAGGACAATAAAGAGTCAGAAAAACTGTCAGCGGGCACGATGTTTGACAGATGGACTAGCACACAGGACTAACACACAGGACACAGGACTCTCTGTTCAGTTCACGAACTGAGCTCATCTAATTTTCTGGTATTTGTTCTCGTGAAAAGCCACACACAGAAAGCGGGAGAGATAACAAACTGGACAGCGTAGTTTTCGAATCCGATTTAAGTGAATGGAGTGCGAATCCTGTGACCGCAATATGAATCAAGTTTTAATGCATTAAAGAGCATCAGTACAACGAAGAAATTCCCTCAAAATTCAAATTTAATGCTTGCACAGGAAATGAACAACATTTGAATATAGAGAGCGATTCATATTTAGTTCAGTAATTATTGGGTATTATGGTGTGACTTTGTGATCCCCCAAACAACCGGAAATCACATTAAGTTTAGCCTCGAACACACAGAAATAAATAAAACATCATCTTACGATCAGATCATAAAATTTTGAATGCCCCGAAAAAAACAAAAAACAAAAGCAAAAGGAAGTTGAAAGCATAAAAAAAGACAAAAACGGAGACAAAAATGCATCATTAAATCATTGTCTGACAGCATAATTTATTCAGTTTTAATCAGGCAAGACACTTTTACTTCACTGCAAAGCAATTAAAATCAAATTAGAATGCAACATCAATCTCAAAATTGTGATGCTCTTAAAAATAGAGCAATTATCAGCAATCAAATAAAATATAATATATAATGTGAACTGTGATGAGATGTGAAAATTAATTAACTAATTGCAGTCCTTATTAATTATGAATATTGCATTTTAGAAATACACAATTAGTATAAATATTCAATATAAATATTATAATTTTAATTATAATTTTCATTTGTATTGAACATATATAAATAATTTGTATTTTAATACATTTTATTTGTGAATAAAACTACATTTTATTTGTGAATAAAATTAACTAGTTGCAATCTTTATTGATTATGTATTGCATTTTACAAATATTTCAATATTCAATATATATTTTAATATTAAATATATTTCGTAATTATTATACATATGTTTTGAATGAAAAAAAACGCCTTCATAAAAATAATGCAGTATATTTTGTACTCTATGGTATATTTTGAATGTAGTACTACATCAATGTACCAACTATAGCCTTTAGTATATTCTTAGTATATTTTCGGTATATTAGTTTGGTATATTTAAAGAATTAGTTTAGTATTTTAGTATATTTGGTATAAATTTAGTATAAAGTTTGTATATTTAAAGAAATTTTTCAGTATTTTTGTGGTACATTTACTTGGTATATTTAAAGAATTATTCCGCGCTGTTTACTGTTATGGAAAATGGTTAGCGGGTATCTTAAAGTCTAGCAAACTCGACTGTAGCTTTCCTACTTGTTATTTTATTATAATAGTTTATTACCATTAAATACGTATTTTAAATTTTATAAATCAGCTTGCAATGCAATTGCGATCTTTTTTCATTTTGTACATTTTAATAAATTTAATTCATAAATAATATGATTTATGTGTACAGTTTGTAATTATTAATTATTATTAATAAAAGCTCACATTTCAAAATTTCCAAACCATTTTTTAGTTTATTAGTTTCGAGTATCTTGAATATACTAAATATGTATGAGCAAATAATTTACTTCCATTTTATTTTATCGATTATAATTTGAGCTTGTATTAAAAATATATAAATAATTATTGCTTTACTTTTGTAACTTATTTTTTAGCGTTTCAATATTAAATATGTGTTTTAATAATGAATTTTATTATTCCTACTTTACTTTATATTGAAAATAAATATATAATAAAAAAATAAAAGTTTATTTGAATAAATATAATATTTATTTTTAGTTTAAAAATATATAAATAAATTTTATATTAATAAATTTTAAGTAGTTTTAATATTTTAATTTTAATGTTTAAGATGAAAAAATAAATATATAACTTTTACTATACTATTTATATGTTGAATGTTTAAAATGGCGTAAACTTTAAGTTTAAAAATAAATATATGACTTTAACTATATAAAATATATTTATAATGTTAAAGATGGAGTAATTTATGAATATCTACCTATTATATATGTAGTTCTTACATTATAATATCATTATAGACAGCTAATGCATATAATTTGTTCAATAATAAATTGAATATTTAAGTGCTTAAGCTGCTCAATTTAATGGGTGCAGTTACGTTCGACGTTGCAACATTGCCGCAGGTCATGTGAGCCACTAAAAAAAAAAGAAGAAGAAGAAGAAGGTGGACTCAAAATTGCCTCAACTATTGGTAATAGGCTATTCCATTGGCTAAGACAGCTCTTGGCTTGAAGAGAGATCAGCTTGCTGTTGTCTTTAATGACAGCTTACGCGAGTTGCCACGAATGGATCACAGAAGCGTCCCGTGACCAATTTGAACGCGTGTCTGTGTGTGTGTGTGTGCGGCGCCACATGTTGCTGCCAGACGACCCACGAGGAAAGTCTTTAGTTGGTGTGGCATAGACTGAATGTCGCTCGAGTTGCGCTGCTTGTGGCAGAGTGTCACACTAATAACGGTCATATCGAAATTTGTAGCGCCTTTTATCGCCTTGGCAAACTTGGCAAAGTTAGTCACTTGCCACTTGCCACTTGCCACTTGCCCCAAACACACACACACACACACACACACACACTGCTTGGGCGCTTCTTCACGTAATTTTTCATAAACATAAAAGTTTGCCTCACGTGTAACGCTGCCGCTGGCGTTTGGCTGCCATCGAGTGGGTGGCGCTTATGGGTTTCTAAGTGTATAAGTGTAAGTGTGTGTATGTGTGTGTGTGTGTATGTGTGTGTGTGTGTAGCAGAAGCAACCACAGATTGTGTTGCCCTGCATATTGTATTTGTATTTTGTGATTTTAATGCGGCATTTTGTGGCAAGGTGCACATGTGTGTGCGTATGTCCCCTCTCCCTCTCCCCCTCCCTCTCTTACTCTCTCTCTCTGGGTGTGTGTTGTGTTCTCGACATTAGCAGCCAACGCAAAAACATTTTATGACATAATTTTGTTGTTGTTTCACAAAAGGTGAGCGAGTTTTTTTTTCTCCTCTTTTTTTGTTGCCTCCACTGGCAAAAGACAATCTGCATATTTGTGTATAAGTGTGTGTGTGTGTGTGTAGAGACCACGAACTCTGGCATCGATGACCCAGCTACCCACTTACCTCCCCCCTCGCCCCCATTACTTGGCACACGGATTTACATACTCGTACTTACAACGCAAGAACCTGTCTCCCTTTCTCCTTTCTCCCTTTCTCCCTTTTTCCCATTCCTTTCATTTTTTTTTTTTTTTTGGCTCATGCGCCAGCATATTGTGCGTTCCTCTGTGAATTGTAATTACAGGCATGTAACCTAATGACACGCCCCGTGCGCCCACGTACACCAAACGAAGCAACATGTTCCCATTCTCATTTCCCACATTTCTCTGCTTCTCTGCTTCTCTGCTCTCTGCTCTCTGCTCTCTGCTTCTGGAGTAAGTGGCAAATGTTGTAAAAGAAAGCACATAAAACAACAACAACGACAAAGCTACATCTTTCTTCCTCTTCTTCTTTTGGTTTTTTGCATTATCACATATTTAATACGATGACGGTTTTCATGCCCTAGAGCGTGCCTTTTTCTATTAGCGCACTGATTAATAAACGAAAGTAAATCTTAACTTTACTTAATCCGATTCGCATTTGGTTTGACTCCAATTTGCGTAAATCGCGAGATGTTTTACAAGTTGGGGGGAAAATGTTCGAATATTAAAAAACTATAGCCTTGAATATAATCTTGAGTATATATGTCTTAATTCTTTTCAATTATCATGAAAAATATTATATTGGAAAATTTCGAAATCTTTTAAAACTTGACTTCTTTTTTAAATAATTGACTTCTATTTTAAATAAGTGATTCAAACTTATGAAAACATGGCTTACGTATCGATATTTTGCTGACATTTAAAAGACAAGACCACTGAGCAAACATAACTTAAATGAAGTAACATCATTTTTAAATATTTTCTTTACAATTGTAGTTCATGTAAGTTAAGGTATGTATAAAGGGACTACGATATGTTGACTTCTTTCATAAAGTGTATTAACTAGTTTATTTCAAATTTTGTGAAAATATCCACTTCATTTCAGTAAAAAGAAATTGAGATAATTGAGTTCTCAAAATGAATTTTATTATAAGAAACACTCATTTTATTATGGCCAACAATTTTGTATATAGTATAAAGAAAAACAATGTTAAGTAAAGTTCAAATAACATATATGGGCTAGCTAATGATTACCAGCAACTTACTTTGTCAGCTTTAGTTTAGCATATCTGCACATTTCGAATCATTTTTTGTCTTATATGAATCACATTTGATGAACTATCAAGATACGAGCAAAAGTAATCTTAAAACAATATTTTATACACTGCATATTTCAAAATCCTTTCCAAATTACAACTTGAATCAAAATTTGTGTTAAATTCACAACATACAAATCAAACATATTATATATATATATATATATTATTCTATTATATTATCCTATAAGAAAGTAAAAAAAAATGAAATGAAAAAGTAAAGGAAAGAAATAAAATGGTAAAGAATGATCCGATTGATTGAAGAATTTTGTAGTTCAAAAAGTATTTTAGAGACAGATTTAATTTAACAACTTAATCCGGAATGCATATGGAGAATACTCTGGCAATAATATCTTATCAATCAATATCAATCTTATAGCTCTAATTAAAGTGCTAATCAAGAGCTAAAAGATTAATTTTCAATCCAAATAAGAACAAAGTTTTGGTATAAGTTTTTCTTCTTTTTTAAGATAATTGCAAAAATGAACGAATTTGTAGGCAAACCAAAATATTAACGAATTTACATATTTTATCGCAAACCAGAAATAGTTCCTAAAATTAATCTTAGCAGAGCTATAGAAATTTAATTTATTTATTTATTTACATGTTAATTATTATACAAAATAATATAATAACTAAAAGAAGAGAGTACTAGCTACTAAGGCCATCGACTCTATAAGAATATTTAAAAATGTTTTCGTTTTTTTTTTTACATTTTTTACACTTCAAATAGTGTCGCGACAAATTCCGTCAGAGAATCTAAAACCTAAGCTAAAATTAAGATTGAAATACTTAATTTTTGATCTAAAATCCAAGCTACAATTAAGATTAAAATACTTGATTTTTTATCTAGAATGTGGAAAATTTAATGACAATATGTATATCAAAATGAATACCCAAAAACAGTTTTATGATGTTACTGTTTTTTTTTTTTTGTATTTTGCTTTTTAATCAATTTTGCAGAGGCCCAAAGGCACTGAAGAAACTCACAGAGTCGCGTTGTTTCATTTGAAGTGGGTTTTAATGTGCATGTGTGTGTGTGTGTGTGTAAAGAAAATGGCGGCGAATGTCACTAGGAATAATAGGATGAAACTCAAGATGATGTTGGGATAATTAAAAAACCCAAAATTAGTTTAGATGGGCGTCTCATCTTGTTAATAAAGACTATGACTGGCATTAATAAACGCATCATTATATGTTCACACACACACACATGAGAGCAAGCTCATTAACAGCTCGTGTGTGCTTAAGTGTCTCTATGTGTGCGTGTGAGTGTGTGTGTGTGTGTGCTTATTTGTGTCATTGTGTGTGGGTGCGAAAAACGCCTCACTCACTTGTGCCAATTGCAGGTGTAATATTTCAATGCTAAGGTGTGTGTGTGTGTGTGTGTGTGTGCGTTGTGTGCTTGCAAATTTATATTTGTGCTTAGCTTAGTGGCTGGCAAGAACAACAATAAGAGCAACAGCAACAGCAACGAGCTGAAGCTGAAGCTGAAGTTGGCAACTGATGCCGCTTTGGCGCTGCAATAAATAGCCGAGTCGAGTTATGGCTGCTGCTGTTGCTGCTGCTGTTGTTGCCTTTGCCTTTACCGTACACACAGCAGTCGGTGGGTGTATTATCTTTGGAATTTATTACCAACAAATGTTATTTCTAGAACGTTAGACACACCGAGCTAGCTGCCAGCCAGCCAGCCAGCCGGCTTGTGTGCTTCCCCCCTTTTGTTGCTCTCTCGCCGTTTCTCGTTTGGCGTCTCATCAACGCCTTCATTAGGCAGGCGCCAAGTGGCTTACCTCTCGGCTCCCCCCACCCCTCCAGCCAGGGAAGTACAAAAAAAACATCATTAAATTTACGAGACTTTCCTAGAACATAATACACAAAAGGAGCCAGCCTCAAGGAGCTGTTGTGCCTTGTAACAGGATCCAAACAGATGGTAAAGGCCAGCGCGATTAGTTTAAAATGAGAAGGAGAGAGAGAGAGAGAGAGAGAGAGAGTGAGAGAGAGAGTGAGAGTGAGAGACGCCTCCAGATGCATCCACAAATCGTAAACAACAATCTCGGGATTATCGAGCTCAAGTTTAACACAATCTCAACACACTTTTGCAACTTTACAACAAATCCGAATAAAACTTGCATTAATTAGCCCCCATTTCATTTTTTATTCGTTGGCAATAAAATGATCTGCGAAACGAGACGAAAATAAATACAGAACAACAAATTAAATCAGCTTGAAAGTAAAACATTTTGTTCTATTTTTTTCGAGCAATTTGATAGATACTAGTAATTTAGTTTTTCATTTTCCATTTGGTTAAAGAATGCAAAGAAGTTTTTCCTTCAGCAAATGTTAAATATAAATGTCAAAAATGAAACATATTCGCAATGATTGAATCAAGAAGATGGCAAATTTTACATTTCCTTCTCTGTGTTGTATGTTTATTTGTTTTTCCTTCAGTTTATAAATGTTGCATGTACAGACATACATATCTTTTTTCTTTTTTTTTTGTGTTTTCTGATTGTTTTCGTTTTTCTCATTTTTAATGGTCTTCCCATAAAGTTTCTTTATTTGATTTCATGACAATTGTCTGGCAAAACGATCAAAATAAAATAATAAAATGCAAGTAAATGAATTGAAATGCAAATAAAATTTTATTAACTCGCCCCAGCACTGTGGTTACCACACAGTTTTGCCATTTCCAAGAGCTGTCATGCTTCTGCTTCTCCTCTTCCTCTTCTAAATGCTATATAGTGTATATATTCTCTATATATATATATGTTATATGAGCAAGGGAGCCCACCCTTCGACTTCGACTTCGAGGCGGTGGTTTAGGGTGCGTTAAATGTTAACACGAAACACGAAGCGAAGCGGCAAAAAGTTTTCGTGCCCAAAACGGAAAGCCATTAGGGCGAAGGCGTCATAAAAAATGTTTAATTCATTTAATGAATTTTCATTAAGACAACAAAAAGCAAATAAAGCGAAACAGATAAAATCAGATAACAGATATTTATGTGTATCTCTCCGTATGTATTATATTATGCCACATAATTAAACCGAGCCATCGGGCGAGAGCATCTTCTGCAATATAAACCAAACCAAGCAAAACAAACAACAACAACATCAACAACAAAAAGAAAAAACAGGTGAGGCAATTTTACGATCTGCGATGTGTCGATTAAATAAAACTAAAACAGCACGATATGCTGACCAAAGTTTTTGACAATTAGGCACGTTTAAAATGTTCCAAGACTTAAAGCATTTCTAATAAGTAAGAGAGCTTAAGTGGAAGAATGATCGACTATGAGATACCCGATACATATTCTCAATAACAGCAAAACAATACGGTATTATTTTTCAAATATACCAAAATAATATACTGAAAAAGCTGAAGTGTATACCGAAGGCTTGACGGTGATACAACCGCTACCCTTTTTGAATAAGAACAGCAAAAGAGTGGGGTATTATTCTTAAAGTATACCAAAATAATATACTAAAGAAATATTCTGGTGTATACTGAATGGTTGACTGTAAGATACCCGCCACCCGTTTTCAATAAAATCAACCGAATGCAGTAGTACTTTTAAATAAAACCAAATTAATATACCTAAATAAATATTAAAATAATTACCGAAGGCTAGATATATTACTTAAAATTGATCAAATTAATGTACTAAAAATATACCAAAACAATAAAATGAGAACACACAATAAAAAAGAACACCGAAGGGTTGAATGTGAGACACATTTTACATAAAATATACCGAAATAATATACTGAAAAAAATACTAAAGTATACCGAAGGCTAGACTGTGAAATACTTGCTACGCATTTTCAATAAAATCAATATCGTGCGGTATATTACTTAAAATTGATCAAATTAATATACTTAAAATATACCAAAACAATATACTGAATAAATACTAAAGCATACCAAATTGTTGAATGTGAGATACCCGTTACGCATATTTGGTAAAAGTAAAGCCGGGTGTTATTATACTTAAAATATACCAAATAAATATACTGAAAAAATTCTGAAGTATACCGAAGGGTTGAATGTGAGACACCCGCTACCCATTTTAACAAAACAATCAAAGCGGTGAGGTATTTTACATAAAATATACCAAAATAATATACTAAAATAATATTGGTGTATACTGCTGAATGGTTGACTGTGAGATACCCGTTACGCATTTTCAGTAATTCTAAAACCATGTATTATTCTACTTAAAATATACCAAATTAATATACTAAAAATACAAAAATATACTGAATAAGCTTAACTGTCAGAAATGGTTAGCCCATTCTGAACAACAACACTGTGAAACCATGCACATTAAACCGAAAATTACTAAAATATACCAAAGGCACACAATTATGTTACCCACAATGCGTAGCAGGTATAAAAATGTAGATATTTTCTTATATCTAGCAGCTGCTTGACTAGCTGAATTTACACGCTTCACCAGCCTCAGCACCATATGCTTTTTATATAGGGAACTATTTTTGCACATTCGACTTGGGGGAGTATTAAAAAACTGGCATACGAGGAAATGCTAAATCAGCTGGGCTTATAAACCAACTCGTACTTAAATATAATCCATATAATTGGACTATGCCAGATGTCTGTAATATCCTGTAGACACTGTCGTCGACGCCGTTTTTATCGCTTCCACTTAAAAAAAAAACACAAAAAACAACAAGGAAAAAATAGAGTCGCGCTCTTCTCAGCGCTTCTCATGACAGCAAATTTCGCACCCCATCTCTGTCGCACTCCCCCGTTAATGGACACGTTTGTGCTTTAAATAGATTCTTGCAACTCTAGGGGGCAAGCGCAAGCGGTTTCATTTGAATTGCTGCATAGCTGCATTGCTGCTGCAACATTGCGCCCCCAACGAGTTTCCGGCCTTGTGCTGTGCGGATTGGCACGCGCTGTTTCTTCCCTTTTTATACCCGCTATCCATAGTGTAGAAGGGTATTATAACTTTGTGCCGGCAGGAAATGTATGTAACAGGTAGAAGGAGGCATCTCCGACCCTATAAAATATATATTCTTGATCAGCGTCAACAGCCGAGACGATATAGCCATGTCCGTCTGTCCGTCTGTCCGTCCGTCCGTCTGTCCGTATGAATCACTGGATCTCAGAGTCTATAAGAGATAGAGCTATATTTTTTTTTTGACAGCATTTGTTATGTTTGCACGCATATCAAGTTTGTTTCAAATTTTTGCCACGCCCACTTCCGCCCCCGCAAATCAAAAAAATCGAATAACAAGCCTAATTTTAAAGCTAGAGTTGCGAATTTTGGTCCATCTGGTATATTGTGCCGTCTATGGTATATTTTGAATGGTGTACTATATCGATATACCAAATATACCAGTTAGTATATTTTTTAGTATTTTTGCAGTATATTCGGTATATTTTGAAAATTATACCGCAATATTTTGACTTTATTAAAAATGGGTAGCGGGTATCTCACAGTCGAGCACACTCGACTGTAGCTTTCTTACTTGTTTGGTTTTTTTTGCAGTTGCTGCTGCTTCCGCTTCTTCAGCTTCAGTTACAGCTTTGGCCGCTCTCGTTGTTGTTTATTTATTATGTTGTTGTTGTTTTTGTGTATAGTATTAAATTTATTCATAATTTTATATTTTGTTTTTTTGCCACTGGAATTCACTTGAAGTGCAGCTCGCTCAATTTCCTGGAACGATTTGCTGGCCGTTGCGCATTAAGCGTAGCTTCTTCTCCACAGCTCTGTGGCAGCTTAAGACCTTATGCTGATGACTTTAAGGGCTGGCCCTGACAAATATTGACGCCGCAATTCAAATGCTTGACAAAAAGGCTGAGAGAAACAACAACAAAGCAATAACAACAAGGAATAATAAAGAAAATAGTGGTGGAATGAAAATCAGGAAGAGAAGAGAAATAATAAAGGAAAAGCTAAATGCCAGGCAAAGGCAAAGGCAAATAGTCGCAGCGCAAAGTGTGCAACAGTAGAAAGCGAGAAAGCTGGAATAACAAAACGGCAAAAAGGAAAGCAAAGTAGGAAATTATGATATCATCTTTATGACGCCATTATGGTTTTAGCTCGTGTGTGTATGTGTGTTACTGTGTGTGTGTGTGTCTCCCTTCTTGTCAACTCTGCTTGGATGACTAAGAGCGCCCCTTGCTTCGCCTCAACCCCAACGCTGTCATGGCGAGCTGTTGTAAATGTCAAAGACCGGAAAAAGCAACACACTTTCATGCACACACACACACACACATGCATATGCACACACACACGTAGTCTGGAGATGACGAAGAATGCAACAGTTTTGAGCGGCGCCATGTCAACAACTGTCCTCAGTCTGTCCAAGTGAATGTCTGAGATTCAGGCATCTCGAATCCATCGCTTAAGCAGTTCTCTCCTCTCTCTCGCTTTTCCCCCTTTGTGGGTAACACTTTTCCACTTCCATTTTTGGCAGCGGAAATCACTCGCATTGTGCTTTGTTTGACTATGGTAGTATTTCGGAACGTCACATAACCTATAGACTTGGCTATACAACCCGAATTTCTAACTATGATTATCTTTTCATATTGAGTATTATTTGTTGAAAACTTTTGATAATTGAGAAAGAGATTTCCCTTTATTTTTTATTGTTTAATGTGCATAATTTAGGAACCTCTTTTAACTACCAGCTTATCATGTTTAGGAAAGAGATTTTCCATCTTTTTTTTTAAATGTTTACTTTACTCCCTGAGAGAATTCGATTTTATTATATTTGGAAGACTTTTCATGTTGACAATTTTCTTTATTTTTATAATGTGTATTAATTTGAAACCTTAACTCCCAGAAAGATATCGATTTCACATGTTCTGTTATCAAAATATTCATGTCGATGGCCTTAGCAGCTAGCACTCCCTTCTTATAGTTATTATATTATTAAAATAAATAAAATGTTATCAAAATACTCACATTTATGGAACATCATTTGAACTTCTAGCTGTTATTACTTTATACTTTGAATGTGTTTTTCGATCACAAAGTTTACTTTTACAGTAAGTTCTTCACAATATTACAATTCTTTTCTCATTTCAGTACAAAGTTCTGTTTACGATATCAGCTGCATTTCATAATTCCAAAGGGAAACTGTGTAATTCTTTTAACTCTTGTGTTGAAATATTTTATTCTTCTTTTGTATTTTAATCCTTTCTAATCGTCAATTTAATATTTGAGGCCAAAAAACAGAAATTTTTTCCATTGTCATATTTACAATATTTATATTAAAACTGATCTAATAAATTTTATATTCTTCTTTTGTATTTTTAACCTTTCTGCTATATTCTGTAATTTCTAAAATCAAATTTCACGCCAAAAGTTTTCCTCAATAATAAAATACATTCCATTTGAATGTTAAGAGTTGTGCTAAAGTCATTAATATTTTTTTTAATATTTACTTTGAAACTGATCTGAAAAATGTAATATTAGTCTTTTGTATTTTGATCCTTTCTGCTATATTCTGTAATTTCTAAAATCAAATTTCACACCAAAAGTTTTTCACAACGATAAAATATAATCCATTTGAATTTTAAGAGTTGCGCTAAAGTCATTAATATTTTTATTAATATTTACTTTGAAACTGATCTAAAAATGTTATATTTCTCCTTTGTATTTTAATCCATTTGGTATTTTCTATAATAAACCTATTCTGTTATGTATTCGGTATTTATAATAGTTTTACATATTATTTATCTCAATGTTTAAAGTTCAATAAGCAAACTTTTCCTTTGTCATTTTTTTAATATTAACTTTGAAAGTGATCTGAAAAATGTTATATTTATCTTTTGTATTTTGATCAATGTGGTATTTTCTATAATCAACCTTTTCTTTTATGTATTTTGCTTTTGCAATTCTCAAACATATGTTTTTGGGTAAATTTTATAATCCTCCACATTCATTGAACTCCCAGTTGATTACAATACATATATGTTTGCAATTCAAAACTTTGAAAGTATTAGACTCAGAAGATAGAAAATAAACTTCATAACTGCTAGAAATGGTATCATAACCCCCATCAAAGCAATGAACCATATCAATTTGTTATCATATTCATAGATTATGTGCTGCATGCGAAGTGAATCAAAAATTGAACACCACAATTCGACAGTAAATTCTAAATCGATTTCGGTTTGTGTCGCTATTGTCAACTGAACGTTCTCCACCAGCTGTTTGGGTTCTTGATTAGCTTCACTCATTGCATTGGATGTGACTGCTATTGCTAGGGATGGTCCTGGGGAATTATATTTCTGCAGCTCCTGGGAAACAGGTTCCGCAATTTGTTCTCGCATTATATTTGTGCAGTAGCCACTAGAAGCTTTCGAGTCCTCGGCACAGTCTCCATAGGGAAGCGAGTTCTTTGTAGAGCCTTGAGAAGTTATATTTTCTTTTGCACAAGTCCCATAAGGAATGGAGTTCCTTGTGAGAGAATTCATTGCAGGTATCTTCCAGCCATAAGAAAATTGCGAGTTCTGTGCAGAATCACGACTTGCAAACGAGTCCTGCGGCTGGTCCTGAGCATAACAAGGAGCAATGCGCTGTTTGGGTTCTTGATTAGCTTCGCTCATTGCATTGGATGTGACTGCTATTGTTAGGGATGGTCCTGGGGAATTATATTTCTGCAGCTCCTGGGAAACAGGTTCCGCAATTTGTTCTCGCAATACATTTGTGCAGTAGCCACTAGAAGCTTTCGAGTCCTCGGCACAGTCTCCATAGGGAAGCGAGTTCTTTGTAGAGCCTTGAGAAGTTATATTTTCTTTTGCACAAGTCCCATAAGGAATGGAGTTCCTTGTGAGAGAATTCATTGCAGGTATCTTCCAGCCATAAGAAAATTGCGAGTTCTGTGCAGAATCACGACTTGCAAACGAGTCCTGCGGCTGGTCCTGAGCATAACAAGGAGCAATGCGCTGTTTGGGTTCTTGATTAGCTTCGCTCATTGCATTGGATGTGACTGCTATTGTTAGGGATGGTCCTGGGGAATTATATTTCTGCAGCTCCTGGGAAACAGGTTCCGCAATTTGTTCTCGCATTATATTTGTGCAGTAGCCACTAGAAGCTTTCGAGTCCTCAGCACAGTCTCCATAGGGAAGCGAGTTCTTTGTAGAGCCTTGAGAAGTTATATTTTCTTTTGCACAAGTCCCATAAGGAATGGAGTTCCTTGTGAGAGAATTCATTGCAGGTATCTTCCAGCCATAAGAAAATTGCGAGTTCTGTACAGAATCACGAGTTACAAACGAGTCCTGCGGCTGGTCCTGAGCATAACAAGGAGCAATGCGCGATTCCTTCTGAATATTTTCGAATCTTGGTGATCGCCGCTCTGCGATATTCGAATCCAGACCGCGTTCCCATGGTGCAACAGGCTGTGCCTCGGTCCGAAAGGCATGCGAGTAATATGCTTGATTGGATTGTTCTTGCGGTATGCGTTCATCTCTGGGACGATATAATTGCACCATATCGACGTCGCGGCTATATCGCGATTCTGCGCTTCTATCGCGAGTTGTTCTCATTGGGGAATGACGACATTCGCCAGCTGGCTCATGCTTATAATCCCTTTGCGATAGTATAACACGTACAGATTCACGATTGATCACAGGTTCTTGATTCGTATTTGGAAGATTCTTCAAAGATTCACCACTATTTGGAGGCTGCAATGTTGGGTCCAATGGACGTGGAGGTTGCTGGCCATTCGATGATTCTGTTGACGATGAACTCGATTCACTCTCGTGTTGATGACCTCCCTCGGTAGAATCCATTGTTCGAATGTTTTTTCCTTCTCTTCAAGCAGCTTAAATACTTATTGAAAATAAGTTTCTAGTAAATATTTTTAATATTTGATAATTTAGTAGTTAGTTGTCGACTGAAACTGTGCTCGAAGTGAAATATATTTAAGTTTATAATATGACAGCAATTTCAACGTATATTGATTGAATGAATATTTGCTTTTAACTGAGTTTTATTTGAATAATTGCTTCTTAGCATTTTAAAGTGACTTAAATTTGAGTAAAAAAGCTAAAGCTTGTATACTAAAAACGTTTCAAAATCAAGAAACAATTATTGACTCATGCTAAACTGTTCTTAAAATGTCCATGTATAAATTTAAGGTCAGAATTCTACAATAATTAAAGAAAATATTCTCATTTCAACATTGAAAAATATGATAAATTTATACAAACAACGAAAAGTTTCAATTTAAGTTATTACTAATAGTTTCTTATAATGTAATCCAGGTCAAGATCAGAATTCAACAAAATTTGATACAAATATTCTTATTTCAGGATTGAAATACATAATAAATTTGTATACAATATCTTAAATATAGATTTTTAAGAATATACATTAATATAATAATTTCCAAGATTCATAATTCTTGTTTGTAGAAGTTATTACAGAAATACTTTTGTATGACAAATAAGTAAGAAAACTACAGTGTTCTCGATTATGAGATACCACTACACATTTTTAAGATTATTCTGAAAATATACCATATAAATATTCCGCACAAAATGCTGAATTATTCAGAAATATATATTTGGTATATTGATATAGTACTATATTTAAAATATACAATGAAATACTAAAATATACCAAATTATTGGTATATATCAAAATACCAATTATAGCATTTGGTATATTTTGAATATATTGCGGCATTTTTGTTGGAATATACGAAAATACAAATTATAGCCTTTAGTATATTTTTAGTATTTTGCGGTATATTTACTTGGTATATTTAAAAAAGAATACCACATTGTTTTATGTTTTTTTCCAAATGGGTAGTTGTAGTATCTCACAGTCGAGAACCCTTGAATGTAGCTTTCTTCCTTCTTTCGTTCAAAATGAAAAGAGCTTAAGCTCATTATTTTGATTTCTGTTTTTAGAACGTCGCTCAACTTCTCTCAGTGTATATTTTATCAGATCGAGACTTCCATTAACTTTCGTATGCAATTCTTCACATATACATACATACAATGTAGTTAGTGTTTTCATAACATAACTAAATTAAGATTTAATCTTCAAATATACATATAACTAAAAAATAAAAACACTTAGTTCGAGTTTTTATGTGCTCAACAACTTTTAATTTATCGTGCACATAAAGTGAACTTGACTTTGTTCAGTTGCTGTTTTAATGGCTGCAGAAGGAATCTAGCTAAAAATGCATTTGAAATGAATCATTTATGTGAAATGTACAGAGAGGGGGAAAATGTTGGCAAATTGATATGAATAAGCGATTATTTAGTTAGATTCGGATTCACTAAAGTATAAAATGTATTTGCACAGTGTGTGTATGTGTGTATGTGTATGTGTATGTGTGTATCTGTATATATGCAGAGCATAATTAAATCAGCAGTTGCATGAGTACGAAATTTTGTGCACCGCTGTCTGCTCTTAGCTGCAAGCTTTTGGTGCAGAAAATTATCTGCCACAAATGGGTTAAATGGCAAAGAAACTCAAGATGGAGAAACTGTAGCTGAATATATTTGTATATATATGTATACGTATATGTTACATATGTGGCAAGTAAAGCGGCAACACACACACTCAAGCGAATTGAAATGCAATTGAAACATTGCAAATGGCATTTGTGTTGTTGCAAGTAAGGGAGACAACATCGTGCATCGTGTGCCCCAACTCGCCTTTTTTTGTCCAGCACTCCAACTGTGATAAATATAATTAAAATTCCACTGAAAAATTCGCAAATAATGCGATTTTCCAATTAATGAAAATACCAATGATGACAATAACAACGGTCAACACTTCGTGCCGCATCATGCGTGCCACATTTGATTCAGTTATTTGTGGCACTTTGCATGTCGTCGTTGTCGTTGTCATTGTCGTTGTTCATCATAATTTTTCGCGATATTCACAGTGCAATTCATCGATAATTTAATTGTTTATTTTTGTGCGAAACTCCTTCGAGACGTGCCGCAAATTCTTGGTGGCAAAGTGAGCTCGACTGTAAAATGCTCTAAAAATGTATAAAAATTTTAATTTTGAGAAAAAATATTTATTTCATAATTGAATTTCATTTCAATTTTGATTTTTATGTTTAAAACACGACAACAACTTTAGATAACTCCTAAATATTATTAAAAAATTGTATGATATCATTTCATTTAAATTTTAATTTTAATGTTAAAAACTCGAAAGCAATTATTATTTAAAAATACTTCATAAAATATGGATAAACCTCTTCGTATTATTGCATATTTGCACTGCAAGTTAAAAAAAAACAAAAGTGCAAAAAAAAATAATTGAGTAATAATTGTATCATTGAATTTAAATTGAAGTTTAACATAAATTTTATTAATCTTTAAGTTTTTTAAAATTTTGTGAAACATTCAAACTGCAAATATTTCTGTGATTTAATTTCAATTCTTGCGATTGCTCTGAAAAAAATGATTAACGTTTTTATAAACTACATTTGTTTTACTTTATTACCTTTTCAAGTTTTTTAAATTTAGCGACAAATAGAAAATTGATAATCATATTAGCAATTAATTTATAATTTAATTTTAAAATTTCACCACAAAATTTTCCAAATCTGTAAAAAATATCAATTTAAAATATTTGTTTATTTATATGATGTAAGGAAATGCATAAAGTTAAACAGCTCTCAAAATTGAAAATGGGATATTCAATTTATAAATTTGAAATCCTTGTATAATTAAAACGAATATAATTTATATTTAATTGATATGCTGAAACATTTTTTTCTAGTTTTCATAATTTCTTTACACTTCTAAACACTTTTCCATTTCTTGCCCTTCTACCACCGGTTTAAGAATATAAATTGACAATATTTGTATAATTCAACTTTTCATTTTAACGAATGCTTTAAAAATATGTAGAAAGTCTAGTTATTCTTTAATCATTCCTAATCTATAATTTGGAAATACTTGGGTAATTAAAACGTTATTAACATTATCTTTAATTGATATATTTAGTATATATTTTTTCAAGTTTTCATACAATAATTTTGCAAACACTTTTCCATATGCTCAAGAATGTGCAAACATTGTGAACAAATTGCTTTAAAGAGAACAAAAAAAAAAAAAGCAGAACCAACTAAAACAATTTTAGAATTTTATGCAAACATTTCGTGGAATTTTCTCAGTCTATATAGCAAACACTTTTAGCAGTAGGCTGTGTTATTTTGTTCTCTTTCTTTTTTCGAACGTTTTTTTTTTTTGCACAGAGCACTTTTCATTTAATTTTCATTGTGGGAATTTGTGTTGTAAGCTGAGTCGCGCCGTTGGCAGTGTTGAATGTCTAATTAATCGTGAAAAGCCTTGACCTTTTGAGTTTGAACACGAGAAGCACAAGAGAAATAGACAGAGACAGAGAGAGAATAGCAAAACGGAAAACAGCGGGAATGAGTGTGAAAAGTGTTGTAAAGAAGCGAAGAGAGAGAGAGAGAAGTCAAGCCATAAATATTCGGCAAGTGGCAAACAGCAAACGACAAACGGCGACGGCAAATCGAAGACAGGAAGTGAAATATTTGCGTTGACAACGCTCGCAATATGTTTTTACATGTGTTCGGAGGGTACGTGCAACGTGCTGTGGCAAACATCAGTTGTTGTTCTTCATGTTCTTGTTGTTATTGTTTCAAATGGCGCGCGAGAACGCAATTTCATTTGTCTCTGAATGTTCTCAGCGATGCTCACAACAATGACAACGACAATGATGTTGATGTTGATGTTGATGTTGATGTGACTCTGATGATGATAATGAGGTTCTTCTTCGACTCTCCCTCTCCCTATCTCTCTCTCTCTCTGTCTCTCTGTCTCTTTACTCCCGCAACTAACAGCAGCAGGAGTATTACAGCTGGAGTGTGAATCATTTCCGTTTGAATTTGGTTCATTGCATGATTTTCACATTAAAACGCGAGAATTGCGAATGGCGAATGGTGAATGGTGAATTGTGTTTGTGGAGGAGCTGCTGCTGCTGTTCTCCCTCTTTCGATGGGTTCCTTTCCTATCGAGTTGACTCCTGAACTAAGTTGAGCTGAGCTTCGCTTCACTGACTGCAAAAGTCCGTCTGTCTGTCTGTCTGTCTGTCTGTCCGTCCGTCCGTCTGTCTGTCTGTCTGTCTGTCTGTCTGTCTGTCTGTCTGTCTGTCTGTCTGTCTGTCTGTCTGTCTGTCCGTCTTTCTGTCTCTGCAGTCGCTGGTCGCCTCTTCTGCTTGATTGTGTTTTCTTTAACTTATTTTCAAGCGCAATTATTGACGTGTGCCCCCTTCAGCAATAATAACAATGACAGCAGCAACAACAATGAACTTGTATGATGATGATGATGATGATGTTGCTGCTGCTGCTGCGTATTGATATTTTAGCCTTATTTCGTTTGCACTACTTTAGCAACATTTATTTGGAAATGCTTTGCGCTCGAACGGCTCGAACAGCTTTATAATTGGCCTCGCACTGCGGAAACGGAAGCGCTCATCAAGCCTCTTGAACAACAACTCACACACACTAACACATACGCACAGAAACTCCCTCACACGTGTATTACACAAATGAAACTGAAACTGGGCCGGAGTCGGGGTCAGAGGGGTTTGAGGGGTCAGAGGGTTGGGTCGAGTTAGGTCGGGGCCATGGCTAAATAAAAGTATCAACGCCGAAACTCAATTTGAAACAACAACAAAGCCAAATTGCTTTCCATATACAAATACAAATGCAAACACACACACACACCACACACACACACACACACACACAGATGTGCATAAATACACGCATAAGCAGAACAATAAACAACACCATTCAACAACAACAACAGCAACCGACAACTATAATATTTAAAATTTTCTATTGAAATAAACAAAAACAAAACAAAAAAATGAAAACGCGCAGCACACTTGAAAACAACAAGAACAACAACAAAAGGAATAAGTTAAAAAAGAACAAGAAAAAACGGAAGTGCAAAGCGTTTCCGATTTGTTCCTCTTTTTTGGTTCTTTTCTGAAAAAATTTGGCTAACGATTTGACGTGCGGAACAGTGGGCAAAAAAAAACATAATACACACCAGAAATTACATCGAATTTGTGATAAATTTAAATTCATTTCAAAGTGTTTATTACATTTTCAAATTACACAAATGAATATTAATATATTTTATTTAAATATAAAATTCAAAAAACAAGCAATTCAAAAATATATAATTTATTATAGTAATTAATTTTTTTATGTTAGCTAAATATCTATTAAAAAGTGAGCTTTATTATTGATAAATATTAATTAAATAAATCAAATAAATTGCTAACTTTGTAAAATATTCAATTTTCACATGTTTCATTTGTTAATTTTTATTTTTTAAATTTTAATTTTAATAAACTTAAAAATTAAAAAAAATTCAAATATATTTGTATTTAATAAATTTTATAACAAAAATAACTTTTCTTTAAAAAAAAGTATTAAATTTATTGTTAACAAAATAAATATTGATTTTATATTATACATTTTTTTGGTTAATTTTCTATACAAATATATATTATTATAAAAACACAATATAAAAAATATTTTATAATTTATAATATAATATAATTTAGAATAAAAGAATTTAAATGTATTCCTATAGTTATAACTAAACAAAATATTGATTTAATTTTTTTTAGTTTTTGTTTTTAATATATATACAAAAATAATCAAGAAACATATTTAATGATTTATTATTCAAAAATTAAATAATTCAAATATATTACTAACTAAAGAAAATATGAATTACTATAGAACGTTCAAATAAAAATAAAAATCAACTTAATAAATTATTGTGTATATATCAATAAAATTGCTAACCAGATATAATGAAATATTTTGTACATCTGTGAAATGAAATTAAATTAAAATATAAAAAATTATCAAACAAAAATTCAGTTGACAATATTTCATAATTGGAAATACATAAAAAGCTTTGCTTTATATTTTACTGCAATTGAAATAAATTTCTTACTTTCAGTGTGTGACATTTGAATTTGTTCAATTTGTTACCACTGTGCTGTCGCTCTTCTTCTTGTCGCGGCGCTTGCACCGTCAGCTGTCAACGATGCTTGGAAGCCGCAAACAGCAACAGAAAAAACAACAACAACAACTACACCGACAACAACCGACAACAACTGAGAACAACTGCAATCATAACACCACTAAAGAGGCAGAACATAAACAAAGACAACAACCAGCAACCAGCGACGGCAACCAGCGACGGCAACTGCAACTGCAACAACCCAAAGAAGTTGAAGAAGTCGAAGCCACAAGAGCAGCGCCAGAAGCGGCGACGCCGTCTCATAAAATGCTCATATGACCGAAAAGATAGCACACCCGAATTGATCGACACCGAGATACCCTGTTTTTCTGCTTGAAGCTGAGTTGTCTTTAGAAAAAAATCGTAAAGAATAATTGAATAGACTCCCATAAACAACGAGTTGTATTAAAGTTTTGAGTACAATAAGGGATCCCTTTAAAAATATATGAAATATATAAATGACATGAATATAATATGTGGATCATTGTTTTCCATGGACATTTTCGATTCAAAAGTTCTATTAGTTAAGAATCCTCTAATAGCAATAAATAAATTTAGTCACTTAGAACGAGGACGTTGAGAATAACATGATTTTTTTTTTTTTTTTTTTATTTTGTTTTTATATTTCTAATTTATTTTTCTAATATTTTTTTGTAGTTTTGAATTATATGTATTCTAGATCAAGCTAAGTAGACTTTTAAAGTTATAGAAAAACTTTTAAATTTGCCGAAAAGTTCACGTTGCTTCTTTAGATTTGAATATTTTGTGTAAATAGTAAGTAAATAGTAATAATAATAGGTACATTATTTGCATTATTTTCATTCTATGAGTGTTCTATATTATGTCACATAGTATCATTAAAGAAATTACATTTTTAGTTGTTGATAAGGAATTTTTATTATTATTTTTGATTTATTTTTATTCCATGAATTCGATATTATTCTATTGATAATCTGTAAATATGAAATCATATTATATCTGATAAATATCATACCCCAAACATTTTTATTATTATTATTTTATTATTTTTCATGTATTTTTATTACATGAATTAGAAATTATTCTATTGATAATCTGTAAATATCATATTATATCATATCTGATAATTTCTTGTACACATCATACCCTAAACATGCAGCTCACCGAACTGGGTATCAATTGTTCAAAATTCAACACAACAATTTCTTCGTGTGTTTTTGAAGTGCAGCAATTAGAGCACACGCTAACGATCTGCCTCTCACTAACATGCTTGCTCTCTCACTTACTCTCTCACTCTCTATCTCTTTTGCTCTCTCTCTATGCTACGGGTGGATCAGTAGCGCCCACCCAGCAATTTGCTGTGCCACATTTTGAAGGAGTCATGGGCCATGCCGTTGGCTTTAGCGCTTCCGTTTTGTGACAGCGTGCGGAAACAACTCCACGCAACGTTGTCATCATCAACTGTCGGAGAGCATCTTCATCTCTCTCTCCCTCTCTCTCTCTCCCTCTCGCTCTCTCTGCTTAGCTGGCTTATCGTTTTGGCTCATTGGCATTTGAAGCGTCTCGTATTTCCGCCGACAGCGTCGAATGTTGCTACTAAGTAAGTAATCCGACAAAACTCCCGGGAAAGAAATGCCATATATAAATTCGGACCGATCACGTGTGTGTGTCTCTTTCCCCCTTCCCCCTTCACCTGGCTTTTGGCTCCCCTCGCTCACCCCTCGCTCTCCCCTCTCTCTGGCTGACATTCTTCTTGTTGCCGTTTGGCGTTGCCATTCAATGCATCATTGCTGTGGTAATTGCTTCCAAATGCTTAAATGCTTTCATTGTTGTTGCTGCGCCTCCGTTTCAATTTGTGGCAGTTGCCTTCGCCTGCCACTCAGTTTCAGTTTCTTTCAAGTTGTTGTTGCTGTTGCTGCTGCTGTTGCATGTCCAACATGTGTCGTCGTCATTGATTTGTCGTTGATGGGCGGCTCTTGTTGCCTTGCCATGGGAGTTGAGTGCGGCGATTGAAGAATGTGTGCTTGTTGCCACAGAGGAAAGAAAGGCAGCCGCTGCTGTTGCTGCTGTTGCTGTTGCTGTTGCAGCACGTTTGCCCCGATGGCCAAGAACACACACACTATTGACATTTGTTTGTCACAACCGCCGCATCCACATTGTCCCCCCCCTCCCCACTCTTCTTAAAAAAATCCCCATCAAGCGCAGCGTCGTCATTTTTGGGGCGACCCTCGTGTTTTTAGGGGGCGTTGCTCGTAAATTTTGTTGATACTGCCATATGGTGGCCATAGAGGGGGGGCGAAGAAGAGTATGGGCATGAAAACAATTTGCACATGGAAACCTGGCCTCCAGCTGGAGTGTGAGAGAAAGAGAGAGCGAGAGAGAGAGAGAGAGAGAGAGACGCTTGCATTCTGGGCCACTCTCGAAGCGTTTTAATTATGAGGCGGCAACTGTTTGCCGTTGTTATTGTTATTGTTCCTCTCGCTGTTGCCGCTGTTGTTGTTATTCTTATTATTATTATTGTTATTGTTAGTTTGTACGTTCTTTGTTCTCTCTCTCTCTCTCTCTCTCTCTCTGTCTCAGTCTCAGTCTTTGCAACATCATCTTGAATGTCGTTGCGTCGTCGCTTTGCTTTGCTTTCATCTTGTTCACAACATGTTTGTGCCAATTTTTGCATGCGCATTTTATTCAAATTCTTTTAGCCTCATTCTCAATCGACAACAACAACAACAACATCAACAACACTGCAAAGAAGAAGATCAACAACTGTGCATTGTCAATATTCAAGTTCCTCGAACCGATTCGAGGGCGTGCTTCATTTGCTCTGCTCTGTCACGGGCTGTGTGAATTAGTCACATCTGCAGAGCTGATCGCATACTCGCGATCACTGTGAATCACAGTTGCGAATCACTGTACTCTTTAATAATCACTGTATATACTATATAATACTGTGAAATATTTCCAACACAAAGTTGTATTTCAACTCAGTCATTATTATAAAAATAATATCATTAAGGTTTGAGTACACCTAATATTATAAAAAAATATGTGAAAAAACTAAAAAGGCCTTAAGCTAAACGCTCATGAAAATTGATAATAACTACAGATAATAATAATTACAATATTATGAATCCTGAAAATTTGGTTGAGATAGGATAAAAATTATGAAAGTTGTATAAGATTTTAATTTGTATCGCAAAGAATGCTCATTAAATACGGGTCATAGTTTCTTTGGCAGACAATCTGGTATATTTTGCACTCTATGGTATATTGTAAATGTAGTATGTCAATATACCAAATATAGACTATTATATAGACAATCTGGTATATTTTGCAATCTATGGTATATTTTAAAAGTAGTATACCATGTCAATATACCAAATATAGACTTTGGTATATTTTAAATGTAGACATATATAAATATACCAACTTTATCACTCGGTATATTTTTTTTTAGTATTTTTGTGGTATAATATTTTGGTATATTTTGAAATTAATACTGCACTTTTTAGCTATCAGGTATCTCATAATCGAACATTGTCGTCTGTATTTTCTTACATGTTTTATTTGCAATTATGCTTAATTTCTATTTGATTTAATATGTATTTTTTGAAAATAATGTGAATATTAAATATTGCACTCTATGGTATATTTTAAATATAGTATGTCAATATACCAAATATAGGCTTTGGTATATTTTAAATACATAGATATAAAAATGTACCAATTTTATCATTTGGTATATTTTTGTAGTATTTTTGTGGTATTATTTTGGTATATTTTGAAATTAATACTGCACTTTTTAAATTTGTAGATTTCTTACTTGTTTTATTTACAATTATGCTTAATTTCCATTTGATTTAATTTTTTTTTTTTTTGAAAATAATGTGAATATTAAATGAAAATAATATGTATTATATAAAGCTGATCAAGGCAATTTTTTTACACTTAATGCAGATATGCATTATATCAGCTCATTTAAACAAAACCCGTTAAGGTATTTGTTTTATAAACTTTCTTAAGATGAATCATGAAAAACGACTTCGTTGCCATCTAAAATGTGTAACAATAATCTTTATTTATAATATTTAATATTTAAAAATATAATAAAACTGTGTTAAAGTAAAAACTGTAAAAGTTTTTAGAAATATTCATTGACATTTTATTAACGTTTAGTTAAAGTTAAAGAAATATATGTAGTTAATGAAAAGATTAAAAAAAGTCTTAAGGCTTTATACGATATTAATATTTTATTAAATTAGCTATATATGTATATAGGAGTTTCTATACAGTCTCTAGAAATCGTCAGAGTCATCGCTTTCTTTGGAACAGTTAAGTTAGTGACTTGAACGTTGTGGCTCATCACTGCTTTCGTATTCTTTTTCGTCTTCAGTCAGCATAAAATATTTGTTCTCTTCCAGTTGTGCCAGTTGCATGCATTTTGTATGCGCCAGAGTTCCCATTCCCATTCCCATTCCCATATAACACTTTCACAGCGTGCGATCGGCCATCGATGCAGCTTCCCTTCTCTTCCCTCTCCATTCCCCCTCTTGGCTCGCACTCTGCAAACACCTTTAAAGCCGAAGTGGTGAGGAGGGGAGGGAGCAAGTTAGCTGGCTGTCACTTTGGACGCTTCCGGCTGCTGTTGTTGCTGCTGCTGCTGCTGTTGCTGCTGTTGCTGCTGTTGCATCTGCTGCCCACCAATCAAGAGCAAATGCGTGGGTGTGTCAAGGGAACGATGTGTGTGCGTGCGTTTTTGTGCGCAAGGGAATGAGGCAGCAGCAGCCAGCGTCTGGCTAATTTATGCTTGTATATAATATCACTTAAGCTGACTCGCTGCTGTTGTTGATATTTATGAAGCAGCGCGTCTGTTATTAAGGGGGGACCGTTAACACATTCCAGCTCTCTGTTATCATGTGCTGCTTGCTGTTGCTACTGCTGCTGCTGTTACTGTTATCCTAATGTTAATGCAATATGCATACACGAGTCAACAACAGCAGACACGAGGGCACGAAGACAACGACCTGGTTTCCCCACATAAAGGAATCGTTGCTGTCGCACACACACACACACACACACATCTACGAACAGACGCTCGCTCACTCGTTGTCTGTTCGTCTTCGTGTGTTTCGGCTTTGTCGTCGTGTCGCGCCTTCGTGTCGTGTCATTTTTAGTACAAATGTTCTGGAGAGCGACAATGCGACGGCGTCGCTATTTTTAGCATCAACAGTCGACGCAGCAGCAGCAGCAACGGCAGCAGAAGCAGAAGCACGCGACGGTTTTTGCCGCTGGGAACAGTTTTTGCTGCGCGTGCCGTTTTGCTGTTGCTGTTGCTGTTAACGCCAGCGTCGACGTCGTTGGCGCGTCGTCGTTAGTCGCTGCGCTCTTGGACACATAGCATAGCAGCGTAGCGTAGCGCGCGCGTTGGAAACAAGTTTTAGTACGTGTTCCGCCGTGTTAGCAAACAGTCGTCGCCCCCCACAAGAAATCCACAAGAAAGCGAGGCCCAAAACACTAAAAACCGTTTTTGGCCACTGCGATTGCGATTGCGATTACGATTACGATTGTGAGGCGAACAACGACAACAACAACGACGACGACGACAACGGCAACGACTATAACTTTTTTGTTGTTTTTTGACTACTACTCGAAAAAGGAAAAACAAACGGGAGTGCAGAACGTAAACGAAGGCGTCTCAGACAATTCGACAACAGTTACTACCCCCCGCTCCCCCCGGTTGACTGAAGCCTGTCTCCCCACCCAAAACAAAATACATGATTAATCGCCAGTTATAAAGATCCTATAAACAAAAGCAACAACAACAACAACTCGCTTTTTTCGTTCTTCTTTTTTTTGCAAGTGTTTTGTTTTCCTGCTTGTTGTCGTAGGTTCAACAACGGCAACAACAACAACCCAACAACCCAACAACAACAACATCGCAATCACATATCATATCAAGAAAATCAAAGGATTTGGTTCCAAGTGAATTTCGTGTCAATTTGCAAAGCAAAGCAAAAATTCTTAAGAAAATTACAAGACAAATCTGCTATATATCCATATATGTGTATATAGATGATTTTATTTTTTTGTTCTTGTGTGTGCGCGTTTAAGTGCTAAACCAATATACAAAAAGAGTGTGTGCGGTGTGCGGTGCTGTGTGTGTGTGTGTGTGTGTGTGTTCGTGCGGTGTCAGTGTATGCGTGCAGCTTCCTGTGCAACCGGTCCAAGGCTCAGGCGACAAGTAACAAGCAAGCTCTGCACCTGCAGAAGAAATATAAGAAAAATATTGCTTAAAGAAAAACCCGTTTTGTTGTTATTCTTTTTTTTTTTGCTGTATTTCGGGAAGCTGCTAAACTCGAACAAGCAACAAAGCAACAACAACAACTCCAAGCTGAGCCACAGGCAGCCCAAGGCCGCCCAACAACAACTGCAACTGCAACAGCAACAACAACAACAACGAGCGGAAAATTGTGTTGTTGTTGTTGTGCGCTTTTCCTTCAACGGAGCTGCTGCTGATTTTTCTTCAGCCTCAACTGTGGACATTTCCTTTATGGTAAGTTATTTATTTTTAAACCTGCCTCAAGCTTAACGTATTAGCAAGCCATGGCCCCAGCGGGGGGGCGAGGAGAAAGGAGAAGGTTTGCATCTAACTCGAATGCAGTTTTAAACAGCTCAAAGTGAGCTGCAAATTTGTTGCGCTCAAAAGTATGCTACACTTTATTTGTCATGGCTTATTTGCACTGTGTGCGTGTGTGTGTGTGTGTGTGTGTGTGTGTGTGTGTGTGTGTGTGTGTGTGTGCGTGTGTGTTTGCAAATCATTTAGAGTTTTGTTTGATTGTCAATGGAGGCATCAATCAGTCAATTAATCAATCAGTGGCAACATCTGCACCAATTAAACCAATTTACAATTTTGCACTTCATTCAACCCCCTTCCCCCTCCCCCTCCCCCTCCTCGTCGCGTGGCATTTTAATCGCTGCCCCGAAAATCGTACAAACATTCAATTTTAATGATTTTATAATCAACGCACAGTGGGCATAAATCTATTAACTATGCAATTCGATTTGCCGAAAGGAAAGCCCATCAAAGGCGCAAAGCAATTTGAACTTTGCCCAAAACCACTCAACGCTTTATTCGATTAACTCGACTAGAATTTCTAAGCTCTACGTATGTGTGTGTGGGTGTGTGTGTGTGTGTGTGCATGTGTGGGTGTAAGTGCTCTATTAATTGTGGTGCATAACCAATTGGTGTTAATCTCTGATGCATTCTAATTGCCCTTCAAGCCATATTTGATACGCTTATCGGACAACTAATTGGATAATCCCAAGGAATCTATTATTGCCAAATGGAAATGGAATTCCAACTGAGTTACTTTCTCACCAGCAGCAGCAAATGATGGAAATTAATTAGCCAATTTCTTGTTGTGTACAATTTTTCACTTGAATGTTTCACCAAAGTTCACAAAGGATTTAAGTTGATTTACAATTTTGAGCTGAGTTCTAGTTAAAATATTTTAAGTATGTTCACTGATTTCAGCATTGAATTATGGAATTTATATTGTATTTATGTTTTACATATTACAACTTGTGAAGCATATAAGTGCATTCAACTAATGAAATGCAAAATTTGTATCTTATTAGTATGTAATTTAAATATTTTCATTACAACTTTTGTAATATTTTCATTCAGCTATTTAAAAAAAGAATTTATGTTTTATTTGCAAAACTATTCTTAAAGTATGGTTTTAAAGTTAACTCCCAATTAAAGCTGTTCTAGTGAAATATATAATATTTGTCAAGTTTATTAAGCAACTTCTGATACATTTCAAGTGAATTAACTATTAAATTAATAAACTCCTAAGACATTAACTAATTGCACGCTAAAATAATTATTAAAAACAAGTAATAAAATCATTAAATAAAAACATATTCTAAAAATATATACCAAATTAATATACCGCAAAAATACTGAAAGCTATACTTGGTATTTTTAATATAGTACTACATGCAAAAGTTTGCTTGACTGTGAGATACTTTAAATTATACCAAATTAATATACCGCAAAAATACTGAAAGCTATACTTGGTATTTTTAATATAGTACTACATTGAAAAGTTTGCTTGACTGTGAGATACTTTAAAGTATGCCAAATTAATATACCACAAAAATACTAAAATATACCAAAAGTTGTATTTGGTATATTAAAATATACCAAAATATACCAGAAATATCCCAATTGTAGTTATTCTTAAATAACTTTCTTAACGCAGTTTTATAACTATTGAATATTCATATTCGATTTTTCAAACCTAACATAAATAGCTTAGATTTTTCATTGTAAACTCGCATTAATAATAAACTTTAATCGTCTGAGGCAGTGAAGAAAAACTTGTACTTAAAAATGCTGTTCGCCTTTGCTGCTTTGCTAATCTCTTAAAGTTTATCATGCAAGACAAATATGCCATTTAGGGTGCTAATAAAAAGAGAGAGCTTTTTACATCAAAGTGAACTGATATAAATAAGTTAGTAAATGTTGCACATCAAGCTTTGCAACATACAATATTTTGACGACTTGAAAACTGAGTTTTTACAGCAGCATTTCATTTTGTTTGCTAGCAATTTTGATGTTCACATATTTCTTTTGACTATTTTGTGAATTGGACAGCAAAAGTTGTATGTGTGTTGTTTGTCTTTAGCATTGAATGATACAATTTAAACCCGAAGCAAATTGGCCCACTTCTCTCAATGAGAGAGTGTGCACGCGTGTGTATTCAAGTGTGTGTGAGTGTGTGTTTGTGTGTGTTTGTGTGTGTGTGTGTTGGCCAATTGTCAATGACAAAGTTGTTTGTTGTTACTCTTGCTGTTGGCACACTAAAAACGTTGCCAATCAAATTTGCGTGTCTGATATGACTGCCAGCTCTCCCCTCCAGCTTGCCCCCTCTCACTCTGCTATGCTCTCTGTCTCGCTTGCACTAACAAACGCTGTTTTTGGCTTTCAACTATCCGCGTGCAGAATGTGGCTTAGACCACAACAAAGCAGCGCTAGCGGATAAAGAGAGCATGGAGCATGTAGATTGTGATATGGCGCAATGGAGAGAAAGAGAGAGAGAGAGAGAAGAGTAGAGAAGGAAGGTGGAAGCGGCAACCAAAGTGCAAACCTCAAAAAAGCAACGAGGACGAAAAACAGAAAACATTTTGTTTTGGGACCGACGCAGGCTAAAAAGCACTGAAAATGCTTTTCAAGTGCGCCCTCAGCTAGCACACACTTGATAGACAGATACACACACACACACACCCATACATATATATATTTTATATAATATATATAGAGTATAGCAAAGATTTATATAGCAACACAAAAAGCCGTCCAATTGCCGCTGGGTTGATACCAAAAACGAAAAGAAAAAACCGAAAAAAAACGAAAAATATAAAAACAAGAAGCAAACTTTCGAGTGCTTAAAAAATTTGGAACATTTGCGCTTCATAAATGCGCGGGCCAAAAAAAGGCGGCGGAACGGAATGGAATGGAATGAGAACGGAACAGAGCGAAGAGCGTGGCATGCGAAAACTTTTCTAATCAAATTAACAAGAGAATTTGAATCTGTTGCTCGCTGATGCTGCTGCCTGGGTAACTAGGCAACAACAATAAGTGAAAATTATCAAAGTCAATTATGTAGCCACATAAACCAAGTGCCTAAAGAAGCTCAGCCCACACACACACACCCGCACACACACACACACTCACGCGTTCGCTAACAAAGTATAAATAATGCTCATCATTTGTTGGCTGTGTATTTGCGAATGCGCAACGCGGCGAATGGCAAAACTTTTGCCATAGCCCAAGCGATTTAAAGTGCGCCACACACACACACACACACACACACATACACAGAGATAGACACGCACAGACATGTACAAACAGAGTGAACTGACCTTGGCAGCTTTGGCCAGGAATCGTGATCTGAGGACCAACGTTCTGGTTGTTGTTGTTGTTGTTGTTGCTGCTGGCATCATATTTATTTATAAATACAAACGCAAAAAGTTCCTGCATAAAACTGAATTACCGGAAATTGGCCAAAAGCAGCAAAAGCAGCAAACGAAATGCGAAATAACAGCGAAAAGTAGGTGGCCGAAAACTTTTTACCTACTTTTTGCCTGCCTCCTTTTCTTCCCTCTCTCTTTCTCTTTCTAGATATATACACAACACATACTACATATGTATATAGCATATATATATTTTTTTATTTAATGTTTTATTCGGCCAACAAAAAAAAAAAAAGAAAAACACCAACTAAAGGCGCAGCGTGTGAAGCAAATAAAAGGCAAGAAACTAGCGCAAAAAACTTTTGTCAAAGCGAGCACAGACAGAGACAGAGACAGAGACACAGAGGGAGTGAGAGCGAGAGAGAGAGAGAGAGAGAGGGAGACAGGGCATAGAGAATAGAAATAGGAATAGAATGGAGCAGCAGGCACAACAATGCAACCTTAACAAACGACGAGACTCTGTGCAAAAGGCGCATTAAAGCAGGCAACCAAAAAGCGAGCTAGACAGAGAGAGAGAGAGAGAGAGACGGAGAGTGCATGCTAGAGCGAGACAACAACAATGGGAATTGCAAAAGGCAGCAGGCAGAGAGCTCCACTTGATGCCAGCTCCCAAGCTCCCAAAAAAATACAAAAAGAAAAAAAAATGTAGGTAGCAATGACACAGTTCAGAACACAAGTCGAGGACCGAAGAGAAAGCGGAGAAAAGAAGAAGAAGGGAAGAGGAAGAGGAATGGTTATCTTACATGGATTTCCAATTGCTTTAATTTGTGCTCCAAATGCCAGGCAAACACTTGTACGCTGTGGCATTTAAAAGTTGCATTGCAAATAAATAAATAATTACTCGAAATCAATTCGGGCAAAAAGCATTCCAAGCACACGAATATCGCATTCATTATAAATGTTACGTTCCTTTTCCGTCTTTCCTTATCATTTAATCAAATGTGCAAGTGAATTTTGATAGCTTAATTAAGAAAATTACAAAAACATATTTGTAAAATAAGTTCACTTCATATTTTGTTCTTCATAGTTTCAAAATGAACGAAAGAATATTCAATATACTAAAATCGTATTTGGTATTAATTCAATTAGTTCCTCTTAAAATCTAAAATACTAAAAGCCTATTTGGTATATATTCTTCAAATTTAAAATACCAATCACAATTATAGTATTAATTCATAAAAGTTCAAACTGAACGCCTATTTAGTCTTAATTATTAAAATTAATCTTAAACTTTTTCAATTTGTAAATACTAAAAGCATATGAATTATGAAAACTTTAAACAGTAAGCATTCTTATAAGTTGAAATACTAAACGTATATTTAGTATTAATATTCTTGTCTTGCATATTTAGTATTAATTCTGAAGAGTTAAAATACCAAACGCATATTTCGTATTTTGTATTATTAGCGACAATTGCTTTTCGGTTTATTTACAAAATACTTAAAGCAAAGAGAGTAAATTTGTGGAATGTGTATAAATAAAATACTTAATTATACAAATTAATATTGCTTTAAACAGTTTGTTTTTCAATATACTCATTCAAAATACCTTACTTAAAAAAACTATGAAAATGAAAAGTAAAATAGATAAATCGAGAACAAAATGTTGAATGTTTTAAACTTAAATATTTCATTGCAGAAATTGATTGGAATTACTTACAAGAATTCTGAAGACCATAAACAAAATATGCAGATCGAAAAGAAAATTTCTTATTACTATTTGTATTGTTAGAAAAGTTCTCTATAATACGCTAGAAGATGTAAGACTAAACTTTATGCAAAATTACTTAATTTCAAGTGATTCTATAAAAGAGAATAGAATAAATTTGCTGGAATAAATCTGCTGGAATAATTATATATATAAAATAAACAATGTGTTAAATGAAAATGTTTATTTTAATGTTTATTTGTATTGCAATTGAGCTCGTTAAGAGTCAGCAGCAGCAAAACATGGCTAAAGTATTTAATTTCTTTAACAGTTTTGTTCGCAACTTCTCTGGGAAATCTCCTCCTCCCTTGGAGTCATTCTCCCATTCTCGCATTCTCAGTCGCGTTTCTCTGCAGCTCTCTGTATTGAGTTGTCCATTCGGGCAAGTTGCGGCAAACTCAAATTGAAGTCTTAAGCTGCTCACTTGAGGGTCGAAGCAATGCGAGAGAAGCGGCAAGAACTTAGTTCAGGCAGTTGCAAAAACTCAAATCTCAAGTTATAGCACACACACACACACACACACACAGAAGTGCACTTGCCCCATGCAGCTGCAACTCGAGCTGAGGTTTGAAGTTGCTGCTTTTGCCGGCCAGACAATGTCCCCGAAGCTGACCAAAAACTTTAGCCAGGACTTTACACACACACCAACACACCAACACACCAAGACACCAACACATAGATACACACAGTTTGTGGGTCAGGGGCTTCAAGTTGCTGGCAACTTTTGCTGCATAGGCGCGTTGGCCATATAAACAATGTCAAGCCAACCAAAACCAAAGCAAAACAGCAACAACGACAAACTTTTCTAATCTAAAAAAGCACAAAGCCAAACACAGCTGAAAAAGTAGCTGAAGGAATACGAATAGTCGCCGCACTCGCAGTTCAAGAAATAAGCCAGAAAATGTAAAAACAGAACAACAAAAAAAAAAAAAACAAATTGAAAATTATGCCATTAAATTTTCATGTCAATTACAAACTGCGACAAAGCAAAGCAAAAATAAAAATAATAATCATGAAGTGAACTTAAAAAAAAAAAACAAAAGGAAGAACAAAGGAGTTGCGAGTCCGCTCTTTATAGGTGTCAAAAGCAATTGTAAGGAGAAGAGTTAAAGTTTTCAAAACGAAAAATATTGCAACAAATTTTGCAGCTAGCAATTGTAAAAGTAGTTGCAAAACTGCAAAATGCATTTAATTTTAACATAATAATTTATTTTCATTCCATTGATTTTTAAACTGAACAAAACAATAACAATATAAAAAATAATAATATTAAAGTTGGTCCAAAAAGTCGCATATGTAAAAAGTGCAACCAAAGGCTTGAAAACATTGTAATATTAAAATAAAAAGTAGCTGCATTATTTATTTTATATTTTCACTAGAAAAAATCATTTAATCGTGTATTTAACACTACCTTTAACTTAATGATTTTCATCCATAGTTTGAGGATAAAGTGAAGAAATCGTTTCTATTGATTTCAATGTTAAACAGACTTGAAATTTATTAAAAATATCAATGCAATAAAATTATTGTTACAATCAAAAGAAATCGGAAATGAAAAAAGTAAACTTTGGTTTTTTCAAAATAATGCTGAATCAGAAATATTTGCAGCAAATTAAAAAAAAATTTCAGTTGCTAGTTGAACTTATTTGTTTTCTATTTGGATTTGAACATTAGATTGCTTATTTAAAAGAAAATTTAATAGGTTTAAACTAACTAGAGAAATTCATATTTATTTATAGCTATTTACAATATTAAAAACGTACTTAAATAAAGAAATAGCTACCAGAAATGTGAATTTGAAAAAGGTTTCCTAAGCTGAATATGTAAAGCTTTTCAATTTTATTTCTTGTCCAAAAATAATTACATTTTGAGCTGTTAAAACAATACCCATGAGTGAATAATACAAGTTTCTTGAACAGTTTTATAAATAACTATCAAATACAATTGGGAATGCAAAAGAAAAGCATAATTCTGGCACATTTTCTAATACTAGATTGTAAATGTCTTTGTTCGTTTTCTTTTTTTCGATTAACGTGTGTGAGTGAATGTATTTTCCACGAGTCATGTCCAAGCACTTGTGATTGATTATTCTCAGCTAAGTGTTTGATACAATATATAGTATACTATATATAGTACAAGTATATGATAGATGGCTATTAAGTGGCCAAGTGCTTAGATACATTTATCGCATATCGCATGCGAGAGTTAATTGCAAGTGTGTATTCACTTTTGTTTGGCCAGTTCGAATGGTTAATGATGGTGAAACTATACAAATACAATAAATTGTTTTATAACAAACATTTTGACACGATTTGCCATCAATTCGAAAAGAACATATAAGTGAGCTTTAGTCGAGTGTGCTCGACTGTGAGATACCCGTTAGGCATTTTCAACAAAACCATATTTTACAAGTATACCGAAAATATTCAAAAGACTTCATTAATGCTATGCCAGTTTCTCATTTGAGTAAGTAAGATTTGATTATATAAATATACCAAATATATACCACAAAAATACTAAAATATACCAAATACTACAGCAATGCTATATCCGTTTCTCATTGTCAATAAAGCCATATTCTATAAATATACCAAATATATACCGCAAAATACTAAAATATACCAAAGGATATAACAAATATATACCCTTCTCTCATTTTCAATAAAACCATATTCTATAAATATACCTAATTTATACCGAAAAAATACTAAAATATAACAAAGGATATAACAAATCTTTACCCTTCACTCATTTTCAATAAAACCTCATTCTATAAATATACCAAATATATACCGAAAAAAATATTAAAATAAACTGAAAGGTCAATACCCTCCAACCATTTTCCATAAAATCATATTCTATAATTATACTTAAAAAAAATACTAATATATGTAGTAGATACCAAATGATATATTTCGTATATCGATATTGTACTTCATTCGAAATATACCATAGAGCTCTACCAAAGCAGTTAAGATTATATAAACTTTATGTCGGAGACGCCTCCTTCTGCCTTCTGTTACCTACACAACGTTATAATACCCTTCTACCTTCTAGGTGGCGGGTATACAAATGTTTTAGTTAGCTAGTTAAATATTTACACTTGTGCATATAGTACATAGTATATTTCACTTTATTACACTTAATGTCTGTGCTTCGTCACTTGTTTCCTTATCGCGGCAACAGCTTTAATCAATTAAATGCTTGCCGCAATATTTCGCTTGCCGAAAACCAATTTTGCGCCCATTAAACTTTCAAGCGTTTAAAATCGCGTGTGAAACGCGCGCGCATTTCCTCGATTTTTACTCAAAAACAAAAAAAAAAAAAAAAAAATATTTTTGCATTTATGATTAAAGCGATTTGCTATCGTTGTAGCTGCTGCTGTTGTTGTTGTTGCTGTTGCTGTTGCTGTTGCTGCTTAAGCAGCTTAGGCATAAAGTAGCCTGCCCCTCAGTCCTCCGTCCCGCTCTCTTTTACTCCCACTCCTCCAGCTGCTTTCTCTGTCTTTCTCTAGCGCTTTTCACTCTGCTGCTTTATGCTCGCTGCGGCATTACAAATACAATGGCGCACTTTTCATTGTATGTCCTTTAGCTGGACACATTGTTTTGGACGGACGGTGAGGGGGTGGGAGGGAGGTCTACTCCTCCTTCTCCACCCTACCAAACTCCCTCTGCCACTTGGCATTCTCATCCAGCGCAACGCTTTGGAACGCATTCTTCTCTGTGCTCAATTTGGCCCCACACTCTGTTCGCCTTTACGCTGCGCATTCGAATGACCTGCTCAATGTGTCACGCCCCCCACTCACACACACACTAGCACACACTCACACTCACTCATACTCATACTACTTAATAATTCAATTCATAGGCTCAGTCACGGGCTGAGCGTCGCATTCGCAGTCGCAGTCACGAATACCAAATTTCACTGGAGAATCTTTCACTCTACTTCCTCCCCCTCCCTGCCACCCACTTTTCTTCATCTCACTTCACAGACGCGTTTCTCGGTTCCTTTGGCCATCTTCGAGTCTCGACTGTCCGTGCACAGGAAGTCGCGTTTTTGGCCAGGACACACACACACACACACACACGCACAGGTAGCTCTGTGTCATCAGAGTGGGTCAGCAGCAGCGGCTAAGGAAACAAACAAAACGAACGCAAAAAAATACAAAAAATACCACAGCACAAAAATTGAGCAAAATTTCTGTTGACTTTTATGTATTTTGTGTGTGTGTTGTTTTTCTGTTTGTTTTTTTTTTTTATTTGTTGCTTTCGTTTTTGTTGCCGTTTGCCTTCATTTGCATATAAAATTTTTATGTTGCGCCCGAGAGCGTTTATTTGCTTTGGCTCTGGACGCCGAAGCCGAAGCTGATGCTGATGTTGATGCTGATGTTGATGCTGTGGCAAGTTGCAGCCAGCCGCTATCAGAGACTCTGCTCTACTCTCTTATTGCGCAACGCATTCGCTTGGTTTGACGAACTTGCCACATTCATTTTGCGGTCATGTCTAATACAAATAAACGTGCCACAGACCGACAGAGACAGAGAGAGAGAGAGAGAGATAGAGAAAGAGTAGTTGTAGTTTCGTCAATGTTTGATGTATCTCTCTCTCTCTCTCTCTTTCTCTCGGAACTTTTTTTTCGTGGGGAGCCAGGCTCATGTTTTATTTTGCACACATTATGGCAAATCATTTTATTTGATGGCAACAAAACAAAACAAAACGAAGCGAACACAAACAAACATCGAAAAGAAAAGCGCACAACATATAGCAGAGCAAATAAAAGAAAATCGTTAATGTCCCAAAATGTGCACACACACTTTATCTCCCTCTCTCTCACACTCTCTCTCTCTCTCTGTCTGTCTGTCTGTCTGTCTGTGTTTGTTGACCTGGCCAACAGAAAAAGCAGTTTCTCAAACTATTAGATCATTTTTTTTTCTTTATTGAAGCACACGTGTTTGCATGACAATTTTGGCATTAAAATACGACAAAGTTTTATTGCATTATTTAGCAAATAATTTATGAGAAATTTTTACTCAGAATATGCTATTTAATGCAAATATTATTTATAAATACATTTTATAACATTCAAAATGAATTCAATTTGGCAAAATTGAATCAAGTTAGTTGCTTTGGTTTACATTCTGGTATAGTTTTATAGTATATTTTATGGTATTTTGAGTGAAACGGTATATCGATATACCAAATATAGCATTTGGCATATGTGTTTGGTATATTTGATATATTTTCATGTATTGACATTTATAATTTTACTATTTATATTTACATTTTTATTCATCAGTTGCTTTGGTTTACAATCTGGTATTTTTTATAGTATATTTCATGGTCAATTTTTCATGTTATAGTATATCGATATACCAAACATATCGTTAAATATATTTAAGTAATTAAGAAGTCGCGCAATTTCAATTATTTATCGGAATTTTTGGAATTTTGTCAATTTTTGTACATTAATTAATATGTGACTCGCTATAAAAATATTTCTATTTGGACAACTTTTTGCTGTTGTGGTTATTATGTGCAATTAAAATGTTGTGCTTTATATTAAGTAGGTCACATGTGGAGTGTCTGTGTGTGTGTGTGTGTGTGTGTGTGTGTGTGTGGAGAGTGTATCGATACGATATTTGTGCAGTTTGTCAGCTGCCAAAAGCATATCGCATGAAATATGATTTGCTACAAAAGTTTGTTGCAACTTTTCTTTTGGCAAAGCATGCGAGTCTGTGCTGCCATATAGATTTATTTTTAATGGATTGCAAACTCCGGCAGAATCTAATTACCTAGCCCACACACACACACACACACACACACACACACACAGACACGAACCACGGTTTTATTCACTTGCTGCGCCCACAACATTATATGTAGCCATTTAATTGGCTTATCAAAAAGTGCTGCATACTTTGCGGCGCACAACATTTTCATTCCGCTTTTATTTAGATATTTGCCGCCCCAACTTTGTTGTTGTTGTTGCGGCCATCGCAGCAAATTGCATGTGCACACAGCTTAACTAAGCCACAACCAGCCACGCCCACCCACACACACACACACACAGAAGGGCGCTGAAAGGTCTTCGCGGAGCCATCGAAAAGCGTCGAATTGGTTTACAACATACAACAAATTAAATTTGCACAAAAATTGTTAAATGCTCCGCCTCCTTGCCAACGACACACACACACACACATACTTTGGCATGTTAATTTAGTTATGCTTAAGTATTAAAAAGAGATTTTTGAGCTCATTGAGTCAAAAAACTTTCGGCAAGGCCGTAGCTTAAAAACTTTTTACCACCAACAGCAAAGGCTGAAGCGAGATGGCTGCTGCTTCTTCTTCTTCTGTCAAGCTGTGCAGATAGCTGAAGAAAACTATTTAGGAAATTTGTTTTAAGTTTGATTAAAATTATAACAAGCAAGCAGGCAAGAGCGAACGAGCTCACAACTCAGCTCAGCCAAAATTAGTTGCCCATGTGGCATTGAAAGAGACGCCTGCATAGTTCAGCTGACAGACAGACAGAGATTTTAGCTGACCCAGCACGCGGTCTGGCTGACAAACATAGCGCACATTCACTCATTCATTCAGTCAGTCAGTCAGTCAGTCATTCATTCATTTCGTTCATTCGTCCGTTCGTCAGACTTTGTGGTTCGAGTTGTCTGCATTTAAATCAATTTAAGCATTTACAGTCAGTTGAACCTTTTGTGTGCCCCACATTACAACACACACAGAATACTCACTTACTCACACTCACACACACTCACACATCACACTTACACACACTCGTACACACTCACATACACCCACAAGACTCGCCCACATTCATTGAGGCTGAGCGCGTGAGAATATTTTGGATGCCACATTTAATCTATGCAGCATCCGTGTGTGTGTACCCTAGAAAGCTAAGCCCAAGCTAAATGGTAGCTTAAATGGCATCAGCATTAGCTATGAATAGGCGAGCGGCATTTCTATTCAATCGATAAATGTATCGATTAATCTCTCTCTGTGTGTAAGCATTTTTTTTTTTTTGCAGAAGCTTAGCATAATGTTTTTTGAATGTTATTTCTAAAATACGAATGTAATAGCTAGCGATACATTTGCTTGAAATTGTAGTATCAGAGCACTTCCGATAAATATATCGATTAATGTTATAGCTTGCCATAGTCTTCAGATGTCCGGGTATATGGTAATCCAATAAAGTGCAAAGAATTTAGCTGACTTTGACATCCTCCTAAAATATTTTATTAGCATTTCCGATGAATATACCGATTAATCTAAATAATTATCAATATTTATAATGAAGAATGAAATGTTATAGATATTCTCATCCCATAAATAAGTTCAAAAGATTTTTTTAGAAATGTATTTTGGCTTCTTTCGATAACAAATATCGATTAAGCTTCATATATGAATTTAAACTGTATGAAATGCATTTCAATTTTATGTTATAGAACATTTTGTTAAAGATTTCGCTTAATGCTTTTATGTGTTCTCTTTTTTATACGATGAATATCGCAAACACGAACACGAAGTTTTGCTCATCCCAAGTAGGCAAACAAATTATGCAGACATTTAAATATGCCATAAAATTATTTGAGTTCTGCATCAATTCTTTGGCATTTCATATTACACTCTTGTTTTTTATCTTTCTTTCTTTATACTAAAAAGTTGGTCAGCAGCTGAGTGAATGTGTGTGTGTGTGTGTGTCGGTGTGTGTGTAAAAAGGGGCGTTGCTTTTGGTTTTGCTTTTTTATTTGTTTGTTTGTTTGTTTGTGTTGTTAGTTTTGCCGCTTTTAGCAGTTGTGTTTATAATAAATTCATATTCATTCGCAATCAGCGTCTGGCATTTAGTTTTTTTTTCCTTTTTTTTCCCTGCCATTTGCCATTTTGTTTTCAGCTTTTATTCCGACTCCATTCTTGCTCTGTCATTTCACATTTTGCTCACCCTGCAATATGTTTATATAAACATAATTGCATACGCTTCTTTTCTTTACTCTTTTTACAAAATTAGTCGCCCATCTCATGAAGTTGTAGAAATTAATCCTTTAGTCGCGGAGATGATTTTCTACTTCTTGTAGGGTAGAGAGATATTATAAGTTTGTGCCGATCCCTTTATCAATCTGGTATATTTTGTACTCTAAGGTATATTGAAAACGTAGTACTATAGCAATATACCAAATAAATCATTTGGTATATTTTAGTATTTTATATTTCCACAGACTCCGCTGAACTTAATGGTATATTGTTGTACTATATAAGAATACCAAATATTGCTTTTGGAATATTTTAGAATTTTTGTGGTATATTAATTTGGTATATTTAAAAATAAATACCACACAGTATTGCTTTTGCACCATAGAGTACAAAATATACAACCAAACAAATGTAGTCTTTGGTATATTTTAGTATTTTTTCGGTATATTAATTTGGTATATTTAAAAATAAATACCACACGGTATTGCTTTTGCACCATAGAGTACAAAATATATATTCGGTATATTTTAGTAATTTTTGGGGTATATTAATTTTATATATTCAAGAATAATACCGCATTGAACCGCATATATTTTAGTATATTAATTTGGTATATTCAAGAATAATATCGCATTGAACCGCATATATTTTAGTATATTAATTTGGTATATTCAAGAATAATATCGCATTGAACCGCATATATTATAGTATTTTTTCGGTATATTAATTTGGTATATTTAAAAAGAAATACCACACAGTATTGCTTTTGTACCATAGAGTACAAAATATATATTCGGTATATTTTAGTATTTTTTGGGGTATATTAATTTGGTATATTCAAGAATAATACCGCATTGAAGCTGGTATCTCACAGTCGACCACACTCGACTGTGGCTTTCTTACTTGTTTCTTTTTGCTGTCATTCGCTATGCTTCAACTAATCCATTATGAAAATTATAAAGGTAAATGCTTAAAGCTAATGAGTGTCAGTTGCAGTCATAAGGATTGTCAGAAGACAATCCGTTAATCCTTTAAAAGCGTTGCATTTGAGGTATTGTGCACCTCGTTTCAAATTTTGAAATGAGAAAACATTTATTTCAAAATTGTATTTAACTTGAAATAATAATGCAACTTATATTATCAAAATTGGAGCTTTGAAAAACCAGAATTCATAAATGTTAAAGTGTTATTTATCATGAAATATGCGTAATTATATTGAGTTCAATTTTTTTTTATTTATATTATTATTCACTTATATTATTAATATCACTGCTTGAGAAAAATAAATTCATAAATGTGGACATTTTTTCCAAGTTTTATTTAACTTAAAAAAATTATTCATATTTGTATTTAGTTTAATTTTATTTATATTAAATTATATTATTAAAATGAGTGTTAAAAAAAAGTAAGATAATGAGTGTGGAAATGTTTTTCCAAGTTTCTGTTAACTTGAAACAATTATGCAACTTATTTTTATCAATATGTTTTGCGCATTTTTAATCAGCTTGCTCTCGCTCTCTCTCTCTCTCTGTCTCTTTCTCTTTTGTATTTATCTGCTTAACATTCGCTTAGCTGCACATTTTTTTAATCTTAATAGACAAGTAGAAAACACAATTCTCTGGGCAATAACTCTGACAGCTGTTGCGGCCCCTTGCTGAATACTGAATGTTGAATTTTGAATGCTTAGTCCTCTGGCAGTTGATGATGTTGTTGACTCTTTTGTGTTTTTTTTTTGTCGTCGTTGCTGTGTGCCACAAAATATGTTGTACATAAAATATACAAATTCATTAAAACAAACCGACAACAACAACAACAACAACCACAACAGACAACAGACAACAGTCAAGTTTATTTTCATCAAGCAACAACTATGGCAAATTAAAATTTTGTTGCGGGGCGTAAAACTCGATAGCAACAACAACAACAACAACAACAACAAATATGGCAATGTGTTGACACGTTTGTAGTTGTTGTTGTTGTTGTTGTTGCGGCTGCGACGCAAAAAAAAAACGCACACACACAATTGAAATGCAAATAAAGTTTGTATAAAAAAAAGTATATATATAAATAATTGCAACAATAACAACAAAAATGTGTCAAGCCGCAACAAAAAAAATTAAAGTAAAGAAATGCAAAATTTCAAAAAATTATACAGCAACAAAAAAATGCTAGTAAATTTATTAAAAAAAAAAAAGAAATGTTGACGCATTTAAGCAAATAAATGTTTTTCAATTTGTTGCCGCATGCTGCATGGGCGTGGCACAAACTGCCGCCTGGCTGCTGCTATGTAATAAGCAGCAGCAACAAAAGAAGCAACAGCACCGGAAATGCGCCATTGTGCACGGCTGGCCGCCTGCGTCCTGCCTCTTGCCACTTGCCACTGCCACTGCCACTGCCACTTGCCACATCGTGTGCTGCTGCTGCTGCCTCCATTTTGAGCTGTCGCATAAGCGCGCTTAATATTTTACATGGCCACAGCAATAAAAACTCTATTATTATAAATATTTAACAATTGTGACAATTGTTGTTGGGAACGCGCGACACGCTTAACGCTCATTGTCCTTGTTATCCTTGCTGCCAGCCGGTCTGGCCTTCCTGCCAGCCTGCCTGCCTGCCTGCCTCCTCACCTTGCCCCCCCCCCCATGCTCTGTGTGGAAAGTGCAACGCGTGCAACGTGCAACAGCAGCTGCAATTTTCACGCTGCACGCTCGTTGCGTTTTAAACGAGTTAATGCGACACAGTGCCACACACTGTTGCACACACACACACACACACACGCACGCACACACACCTTCAGTCTCGATTACATTTTTGAACTAATTTAAACAATTTGTTAACGCTTCGCTTCAATGAAGCCAAAGAGTTTCAGTTAACAACAATTGTTTGCTATTGCGTGAATCACTCATTTCTTTTTCTCTCTCTCTCTCTCTCTCTCTTTCTCTCCGTCTCTCTTTTGTTTGATGGAGAATCGTAATCATGCATTTGATATATCCGCATATATACGATATGAATGTGTATATCACTATAATCCTTATGTATCCATTTTTAATATCATGTTAATGTGCTAGGTAAACCTTTAATAGTCATTACGCATTTTAATTGGCAGCATTAAAGTATCACAATTTGTGGCAAGAGTGTCTGGGGCAAATGTGGCAGCTGTTGGCGATTCGTTTATTTCCATGGGCGGGAGAAAAAAAAACTCTTGCAAGACTTACAGGACTTCTTAATATATGTATATCAAAATCATATTAAATAAAATATATAATACTAGATATTGACAAAATTTTACCAAATAAAATACTACAAATTGTCGAACTTTCAAATAATATATAAAAATAATAAGTATATAAAAAATACTAAAAATTCAAATACTGGATATACATAAATACGAAAAATACTACATATAATGAAATAATAGAAAATGAATTACTAGATATATCAAAATCACATCAAATAACTAGATATTGCAAAATTCTACCAAATAAAATACTACAAATTGTCGAAATTGGAAATAATAATAAGTATATAAAAATACCAAAATTTAAATACTGGATATACCAAAATTTTATCAAATAAAATACGAAAAATACTGCATATAATGAAATAATAGAATATGAAATCTTAGATATGCCAAAATGATGTATGCCAAATAAAATACTATAAAAATATACCAACATTTTACCAAATAAATTACAATAAAAAGTATTTTTATTGAATAAATACTACAACGTGATATACAAGATATACCAACATACTAGCAAAAAATACTACATATGATATGATATACTACAAATAAAATACTATATACAATAATAAAATACTAAAAATACTACATATAATAATCTACTACCGAATAAAATACTACTTAGAACAAAAAATACAAAAATAAAATCATATTTTACAATTTCTGTGAAATTTTATGCGTAAGTTTCATTTTTTCTTCTTTTTCTAAACTTGAATTTTTCCATACTCAAGGATAATATTGCAGTTTTAGTTTTCGATTATCACAGCCTTGGCTGCATTTTGCATTCAGATTGAATTGTGTCAAGAGGCGAATGAAGTTTGCTATCATATATATGCAGATAACTCCTCAACTGGGTCACACATGGGGCGTATGCGCAATTTTTGCGCTTACTCTCGTATCTCGCTGCTTTTGCTCTTTATCGATATACCAATTAAGCCAAAATTGAATCAATGCCTGAGCAGCAAAAGCAGCAAAATCTGCATAGGCTGATGGGTCATTGGCTTGGCTTATGCTCTGAGTACCAAAACGAGTACTCGCACACTCACACTCACACTCACACAGTCACACACTCGCATTCATATGCATACTTTTAGCCAGGCGAAACAAGATTTTCATTTTCATTATCGTTTTGATTTTCATTGCCGCTTCTCGTGCGTGTGCAGAGCATAAAATGCGATGCGAACCGAAATTGAATTTAATGTGCCTGCATTAATTGCATAGCCAACGAACTCCCCCTTTCCCCTTCTTCTCCCCTCTCTCCCGCACTGTCTGGCACCTATCGCGTTTGGTCTGGTCATGCAATATGCAAAATGACGGCTGATTATTTTCGTGCGGCTCATCAGAGTCCATTGCAATTTGGCAGCGCTAAGGAATATGCTGCAGGACAATGCAACAACTAACTGAATTGCCATTTCGACGCTGCGACGCTGACGCTGATGATGATGATTAATATGCGTGGTGACGTCGCTGGGTGTTAGCTGGGGAGCTGGGGGGCGTGGCAACGCATCAAATTGAAAACCCCATAAAACACTCAATTTATTTAAATTGCATGTGATTGACAATCGAACGCCATCGCCATCCACATCGTCATCGCTCTTTTGCCCTCGCTCATTGCAACAATAACAAATTTCGCTGGCTCAGTTGCGTTTCCCCCTACTCACTTTTCTTTCTTTTTTTTTCAATTGCTCGCGGGTGGTGAATGTGGGGGAGAGTGGAGAGGGGGGCTGATTAGCCAAGCAGGACACGTAACGCGTGGCAAAGCAAAAGGCGACAAAGGCGACAACAATAAAAAATTGAATATGAATGAGAATCAGAATCAGCATCAGCTCCAGCTTCAGCGTCAGCATCAGCGTCAGAAGCTGAATCAAAGCCAAGCAGCGCATCAAATGCGTCACGTCAATCTAGCCGATGGATTGTATACACTTTCCACTATGCGATAATATTTCTGACAGCTTCAGCTTATGTTCAATTCTGGTCAAATTTTCTAGTATTTTTGTTTTAACGATGATAATTGTGTTTATTCTTTTTCCCTTATTGGTTGCCCCAAAAATCATGCTATATTTATTTTCAACTACATTAAAATTCGAATTTGGAATATGTATTACAATTTTAATTTATACTATAATCTTTGTATTTACTATTTTATAATTATTTTTAGTTTTTCTATTGGAATTATGTGTTTTTCTTTAGATTTTTTTCTTTAGTTTTTTCATTTATAAGTTAAAAAAATAAATATTTTCTAGACAATTTTATTTGTTCTTTTTCCAGAATGTCATAGAATATTTATGTTATTGTTTTCTTCTTTGTTTTATTTTTACGCTTAATAACAAATATTTTTAAAATGATAGAATTCCTTTTTAATATGAATCTGAATATTTCAGTTTTTTGATTTATGATTTTATTTTTTTGTTTTTTTTTCTGTCATTGTGTCTGAATCTTATTTTTCTTGTCTTATTTAGACAACTAAAGATAAATAGTAGCAAAACTATGTTATTTCACTATAAATCAGAATAAATCTTTAAATTTTTTTTTACTTTTCAACATGATCTTATTTTCTTTTTTCGCTTTGAATCAGAATCTTTAATCACACGCTTGCAAATTATAATTCCCATGCGCAATCAATAGCTTTTCAAAGTGTTTGGCATAGTGAATGGTCTCTAACGATTGCATATATTCGAATCAAGAGATATAGCGAGGGAGACAAAGTACTATGGACCGTTATGGGGAAGGGGGAGGGGTATAAAGGAAGAAGGCGTGTTCTGAGCATCATCATCCGCCCTCCAACTGATGTCGCGCCGAGCCGCGCTGCGCATCGCATTTGTCATAAACATAACTCAGCAATTGCCCACGCCCCAATGCGCCCACGTACGCCCATCAATTGTCGTTTTTATCAGCGTTCCATGTCGCGTTCGTAATTTTTTGGCTTCGCTTCGCTCTGCGTTGCGTTGCGTTGCGTTGAGTTGCGTCGCGACGCGTGTTCCGGCGGACAAAGTACCCAAAAAGCGCGCATCTACAGTAGTCTCTCCATATCGTATGCCGTTTTTCGTATTTCGTATTTCGTATTATTGACATCCTCACACTCTCTTCTCATGAGTTCCATAGTCAGTGCTTAGTCAGCGTATCGCCTCTGCTGCTACTGCTGCTGCTCTTGGCGTTGGCAGCGCCGCATTAAAATTTTAAAATGCGTACGCAATTTTTGTTGTTACATTCTTTTTTTTCTCTCTCTCTCGTGCCTTCATTTTGCGCTGTGTTATTTTATTTATTTTTTTTTTCTTTCTTTTGCTTTAGCTTCATTCGCCGCTTCTTACGTATTACGCCTTCGCTTTTGTTGTTGCCGTTTTCCTTTGTTATAACGGTTGACGTCGTCGACGTCGTCGTTGTTGTTGTTGTTTTTATTATTCTTGTTGCTGTTGGCGCAACAATTGCCAGGCGAAAGGCATTGCATGCTGAGCAACAACCGAACAACCGACCGAAAGTCGCCTTAAACTTAAAGCTTACAAAAAAAATACGCAAGCTTGCGTGGGTAATTAAAGCTCTTCCGCTGTCGCTGCGGTCGCTGTTGCTGTTGTTGTTGTTGCTCTACTCTTCTCTTTGCTTCTCTTCTCTTCTTGTTGACCATGAGACGGCGTCGCTGCAAAGCTTCAAGTTAAATACAAAATGCCAAACACTGTTGCTTTGTTTGTGTTGCTGTGCGTGTGTCGATGCTGCTGCTGCTGCTGCTCACCTAATCTCACTCTCTCTCTCTCTCTTTTCTACTATCCTCGAATGTGTATGTGCGTGCGTGCGTGCGTATGTGTGTGTGTGTGTGTGCATAAGTTAAAGTCAAACGATTTCAACTTCAAAGCTTTCGCCGAGTTTTGTTTTTGTTTCATTTGTAGCATTTGCTTATGAGCCCAAGACAAGAGATCAGACAGCAAATATATATGTATGTGTGTGAGCTTGTATGTGTTCATGTGAATTTGTCTGCGGATTTACATTGTGCACAGTTAGTTGGTTAGTTGCCTGCTAGCAAGTGTCATAAACAGACAATGATTATTTTTTGATTATTTTCTCATATGCATTTAAATCGACAATAATCAAAGCAAAACTTTACGAAATTCCATTTATTCTCTACACAATAAAAATAACTATTAGGCAGGCATATAGAAAAGGTTAAAGTCTATTATAGAATAGATTTTCTAAATACTTGAAATTAGTGAAATAATTAAATTTGTTATAAGTATTTGTTCCTAATTCTTTATTTAATACATGATAATTAAATTTATTTGCATTCAAACATTTTTAATGAATTTGATGCTCTATAATTTATTAAATTTAGAATTACCTAAATCATCTTAAATTTATATGAAATATTAAGCTTTAATTTATTACAAATTTAATATTAAAATTCCAGTTAGTTTAAAAATTTCTTAGCTCTTTTTTTTGTTGCAATTAGATGGTAGCAAACCGCATTTGGACCACATTAAATTGGTAAGAAGAGCGGCCCACAATTTGTAGCTAACAAGCTTAAAGTCTTTTCGCTCCACAGAGCCGTAACAAATTGTGTAACAGTTAAAACATTCGCCAGGATTTTGCCCATTTTCACATTTTAACTTCCAAGTTGCACTTTTCCGGCTTGCTTAATTCCCAAAAAGTAATTGACAAATATATATGAGTTTCTGTTTCTTTTTTTCGGTTTTTGTGGTTGCCTACGAAGATGCTGCTGAGAGTGAGAGTGAGAGAGTGAGAAAGGTGAATTGCATTTATCGTCTGTGGCAATATGCTTGAGGTTAAGGAGACGTAAAAAGTGCTGGCCATGTATGTGTAACTGCAACAATTTTGAGCCATCTTGCTATCGAGTGTGCATTCATTGCCATTTTATATTTGCATTGCTTTATTGGGGCAAAAACTGTCAACTGCAAAAATTGAGCGAGCATGAAAATTTCATTGCCTGCTTTTAGGCCGCCTTCGTTTGCGTCTCCGTCTCCGTCTCTGCCTTCCTCTTTAGCCAAGCACTTTTCAAAACGAATAATGCACACAACACATTTTGAGCCAAACACACACACATACACATACACATAGAAGATGGTGCACAACCCTCAAAGGGTTGATAAAAGCCAACCCAACAAGCAAGCAAACAAACCGGAGCCATTGCCCGGTTGCCCGTTCCGTTCCGTTCCGTTTTGGGGCAGCCAACGGAGGCGCATAAATTTGTCGAGCAATCCAAAAAGCATGTGCCTCCGTCCCCCTCCACTCCCCGCCCACTCACAAAATAAGTGAGAAAGCTACAGTCGAGTGTACTCGACTGTGAGATACTCGCTACCCATTTTGAATAAAATAAATATATTTTGCGGTATTTTTCTCAAAATATACAGAATATACTGCAAAAATACTAAAAAAAATACCGAATAGTGCATTTGGTATATCGATATAGTACCGCATTCAAATTATACCATAGACGGCACAATATACCAGATTGTCATCCAAAGCAACTAAGACCCCTAGTAAGTAGGCGCTTTTGCCCATACAAAAGTATTTCTTTAATTACTTCCACAATTTTTTTCTGATCGCAACCAAATTTTCAGGAATCATAACTACTATAGTAATTATTATCTGTACCAAAATTTTAGCTTTAAAATTACGCTTGTTATTCGATTTTTTTGATTTGCGGGGGCGGAAGTGGGCGTGGCAAAAATTTGAAACAAACTTGATCTGCGTGCAAACATAACAAATGCTGTCGAGAAAAAATTATAGTTCTATCTCTCGTAGTCTCTGAGATCCAGTGTTTCATACGGACGGACGGACAGACAGACAGAAGGACATGGCTATATCGTCTCGGCTGTTGACGCTGATCAAGAATATATACACTTTATAGGGTCGGAGATGCCTCCTTCTAACTGTTACATACATTTCCTGCCGGCACAAAGTTATAATACCCTTCTACCCTATGGATAGCGGGTATAAAAAGAGAGAGAAAGAGAAAGAGAGAGAGCATGTTGCTCTATTTGTCAGCTCGTGAAACAATCATAACTTCCTCTGCCGCTTGGCTACAATGTTTTTTTTTTTTTTTGGCAGTCATCCTGACTGCCTCCATCGTAAACACGCATGTAACACGCCGAGGCAGCAACGTATTGCGTGCTGCATACATTTGTTAGGCTATTTGGTCACGCCCACTCAGCTCAGTTGAGGATGCAGCGCAGTGCTGTGAAAAATTCATTGAATCATGCGAGCCAGCAGCAGCAAGCGCCTAGATACCAACAGCAACAACAACAGCAACAGCATCGTCATCAACAAGACAACAAACATTTTAGCTTACAGAATGCTAACCAACACACGCCCCCGTCGCCTCCCTCTGCTCATCAGTTTTTGGTGCGTGCCTCTTGTGCTGCATTACTTTGTCTGCTGAAATATTGCGTATACGCAACGCATTTGCGTGCCTGGCCAGAATTCCCTAGCTCTAGCTCTTGCTCTTGCTCTCACTCTCGCTGGGCGACAGAAGCGACAACAAAACTAACGACACTGGCACGCCGTTGCCTTATCAGCAGCACTCTATGTGTGTTGGTGTATGTGTATGTGTGTGTGTGTGTGTGCAGTAGAAACGAGCGAAACACCACAAACAATTTTGATTTCCTTGGCATGGTCTCAATTATTAATGAGCCACAGATACATAAAATTACTTTGCTAGTGCTCTGGACACAGCTTTCTCTATGTGTGTGTGTGTGTGTGTGTTTGTGTGTGTGTGTGTGTGTTTGTGTTGTGCCAAAATGTTATCCACGCAGTTAATGCTAAGACCAAAGCACCAAGCAAAGTAAGCGCAAAACGCATATTCTTAAAAAAAAACCCAAAATGAATGTTATTTTTAGTAGAGAAATATTATTTTTTGAGGGCGATGCCGTCTTAAAAAGAATTGCTTTAATGGAATTGCTTAGTTGGCAATATATTTTAGCATGTTGAGTGAATTTAATGTGACGCAAAAGAGCTTTTCATTTATTATACGATATTTAGTCAAATGTGTAAAAAATGAATATAGTAAAAAGAATTTCGAGATTTGTAGTGAAATCTTTTAACATTTCAATATATATGTATATATGTATTATTATAATTTATTTAGTCAAAAGTGTAAAAAATGAATATAGAGCGTAAAATATGTAATGAAATATTTGAACTTTAAAATTTGTAGCATCAATTAAAACTTTTTTAATAATATACACTACAATAAGATGTAAAAAAGAATTTAGAGCGTAACAATTCCAAATTTTTTTATACGATATTTAGTTAAATTTATAAAAAGAAAAAAAAGAAATTCCAGAGTAATAATTGAAACTTTTTCTATAGTACGATATAAATATCGTATATTTAGTCAAATGTGTAAAAAGAATTTAGAGATTTGTAGTAAAGTCTTTTAACATTAAAATTTGTAACATTTATTGAAAATAAGTAAAAAGAATTAAGATCCTAATAATTTAATTATTTTTTTATTATACTTTATTTAGTCAAATGTTTAAAAGAAAAGAAAAAAGAACAAAAAATATAAAAGAAAAGATTTGTAGTAAAGTATTTTAACATTAAAATTTGTAGCATCAATTTTATAATATATAATAAATATATTTATTATTATATCCTATTGCAGCTTTTTTTAGACTTCTATATATAGTCAAATTTATAAAAAGCATATACAGAGTAAAATATGATAATTGAATCTTTCTTTATAATTGAATATTTAGTCAAGTGTGTAAGAGAAATTTATGGTAGAGTGTTATAATTGAAAATTTGTATTTTTATACGATAGTTAGTCAAATGAATAAAATGATGTTTAGAAGGTAAAACATTAAATTAAGTATTTTAACTTTAAAATTGATAACAACAATTCAAACTTTTTTTATAATACGATTTTCAGTGAAATGTGTAAAAAGCATTTAAAAGTTGTAAGAACAATTGAACCTTTTTTTGTTTATTATACGATAGTAAAATGTGTAAAAAGCATTTATACAACAATTGAAACTTATTTCACTTTATTGTATGTGTATAATAACCGTAATCACGTGGAATGTGTTTATAAATAATTTAGTTATTGTATTATGTATAGGAAAATGCAAAATTAATTTCAAATTGGGAGGTAATAAAGCATGTTTTTAAATAAATGAACGAAACTAACCTAAACTATAAACTAAATATGAATCGAATACAACAAAAAATAACATTAAAAATGTGGCACAATGTAAACGAATTTGATGGAGTGCACAAAAGATGCAATAAAAAAATAATTTGTAATATAATTTCGAGTTCACAATGCGCGTAAATCAATCAACCAAGTTTTTTTTTCTGTCGATTTTATTATTATATTTTTGATTGGGGGCAGACTTAAAGAGCGAGAGTTTGTCTATTAGACAAAATGCGGCGTTAAATGCGAGCATAAAAATTAATAATTCATTCGGCAGCAAAACTTTGGTGACGCCCAACGGCCGTTTGTTTTGGCATTTGTATTCATTAAAATATATTTTCATTGCCTTATTTTCCGCACGGTATTTTTTATTTATCTCTCGCTATCTCGCTTTCGCATTCGCTCTTTCTCTGTCTGTCTCTGCTCATTTCACTGGTAGCGACGTGACATAATTAGCTAGGCGTGGCTTGGTGGGCGTCAAATATTAATTTCCACTTAAATGAAAAATAATGTTCAATTTCAGTTAAATTTATGTGGTAACAACAATAAAATGAATTTTGGCCACAAAATAGAGCATGACCGACTGCCTAGATACCTCTTATATCATTTCTTGGCAATTATGACAATCTTATAGCCTATTTATAATGAGTACAGGGTATCATCGAGAAGGAAAAAATATATAATGAATGAATGAATGTGTGGGAATATGAAGCGCCGTGAGCAAATAAATTTTTGCACATAAATCTCGAAGCGCTAATAACAATAACAATAATAATCATCAGCCAGAATGGCTAAGGGCGGCGACAAACATTTATGATGATATTAGCCAAGCCCACACAATCTACCAAACTCGCTCTCTCTCTCTCTCTCACTCTCTCTCTCTCTCTCTCTCTCTGTCTGACTCCTCTGGAGAGACGAAACCTGAGGGCTAAAGGAATGCGATTGTGTATGTGTGTGTGTGTGTGTGTGTGTGTGGGGGCGGAATTTAGTAATGCACGGCTATCGTTGGGCGATTAAAATTTATTTATTAATTAGATGCACGACGGTGAAATATTTCACAGCTCTTGAAACCAGCACGTGTCTCTGTGTGTGTGTGTGTGCTTGAGCTGTTAATGTGTTTGGGATTTGTGCATTTAGAAATGCATTTAAATCACTTACATTTGACATTTAAACGATTGCGAATTGTGATAGGAATTTCAACACAAAAACACAGCATAGATAATCCGGAATAAAAAACTAAATGTATTCATTAAAGTCCAGATAACTGAATTTAAATCTTCCTACTTATGTGGAATTAATTAAAAAATGAAATTAAGTAAGATTAATCCGACAAACTGTGCTAAAGTTGTAATCAAGTAAAAGCCTGTAATATTTATTGAATTTAAAATAAAGCTTAAGATTAATTTGAAAGCGCTTGTGATTAATCCAACGAACAATTTACTTTAACTATCAATCTTATTACTTGATATGAGCTTTTTCATTTACTTCAATAATTAACTGTACCTCAAAAGCTTTCAATATTGAGAATAGTTTCAAAGCACATAAGTATATAAACATGAGATTAATCCAGCAAACGTATATGAGAGCTTAGGATTAATCCAACGAACTGTTAATGTTAATTTTTAATCAAACAATAGCTAAAACTATTTGCTTTATTTAAAATTAAAAAAATAAACTTTAATAATTGAAAAACTTTCAATATTACGATTAGTTTTAAAGCACATATGTGAACATGAGATTATATGAGAGCTTAGGATTAATCCAACGAACTGTTTATGTTAACTTTTAATCAAACAATAGCTAAAGCTATTTGCTTTACCATATTTAAAATTAAAAAATAAACTTTTATAATTGAAAAACGTCCAATTTTACGACGTCAAAGCTTGCGAACAATTTAATTAATCTGAGCAAAAATAAGACTTAAGCTTTAAAAATTAGAATTGATGCCAATGCACTTATAAAAACTTGAGCACAATTTAATAAGAGTGATTTTTAGGAATAACATAGAGTCACAGAGAAGTAGAGAGAGAAATTGAACTAGAGATATAAATAACTCGGAAGCCTTCAATACTAGGATTAATGCCAAAGCACTCACAAAAGCTTACGCACGATTTGACAAGAGTAATTTTTATTTATAAGAGAGAGGGAAAATAAGAGAAGGAGAGTGAGTGAGGGAGTTAGGTGTATAGGGATAGAGATAGAACTTGCGACACACACTCTCTTTGGTTCAGCCAATTAAAGCACATTAATGTGTTTAATGCCATAAGTCACAATGCTGAACTTGCACTCACTCCTTCTCCTTGACGCACATCTAGGATTTGTTGTTGTTGTATGTGTGTGTGTGTGTGTGTAATTTACATTTGCCGCTGGCTGCTTTTGGCCTGTTTGCATTAAGTTGACCCCACTGACCCAGGTCAAAAAGCACGCCCACAACCCACGCACCACATAATCATTATCATCATCATAGTCATCATCATCATCATCTGGTGATAGCTCATGCTCATGCTAGCAAACGAATACCCTTAATTGCATTGTGCAAATCATTTCACACTTGCTTTCATATTTTTTTTTGTTTCTCTTGTTTTTACAACCACTCAAATTTCTGTAGTACTTCACACTTTACACTCTGCTCCATATTTGCTTGTCATAATTATTTATTATACTTTTTGGTGAGAAAAGCACAAAATTTTCGCTGTTTGTGCAGTTTTTGAATGCTTGTTGTTCATTAGTTTTGTGTGAATACCCTGTACTCATAAAACGCCAACTAAAGGGAGTGTTAAATTAGCTAATAAAGAGAGAGAGAGAGAGCAGCATAAAAGTTTAGTTCAATCAACTGAAGTGTATAGCTAATTTATTGCTCAAATAAATATTGTATAAAAATTTTGTGTGCAGAGAAATTCTGCAAATTTCATAGAAATCCATAGAACACAAAAAAAAAGCTCAGTGCAGTGTTCCGCTGTCGTGCACACTCATACGAGTTGTGACAGTTTTGTCTGTCCCAAAAATATTTGCAATTTTCGTTTTGTATTTTCGCAATTGTCGATGGCAAATTAAATAAATTTTTGGTTTGTCTCTCTCTCTCTCTCTTTCTCTCTCGCTCTCGCTTGTATTTTGTGCATTTTGTTGTAATTGCAGGGTTGTCAATTGCTTTGCCAGTTATATTTGAAGTTGGGTAGTTGTATTTTTTAATACCACTCGCTTTTTGTGTGATGTTTTTCTCGGTTAGTACTTGTGGCAACATTTTGCCAACCAACTAAACCACCAATATACATATGTATGTACATTTTACATTTATAAACATTGATTTTAACCTGATGATTTCTCTCTCTTTACCTTTTTTTCCAGGTGAGTTCTTACACACAGTCACAGATCTGGTCACAGATAAGCTCTGGCTATATATGTATGTATGTATGTATGTATTATCTTTATCGGAAATTGAACAAAAATATATGTATATGCTAAAAGTGGTGCAATAAAAAGAAAAAGTTGCAATTGCATTTAATTGAAATCTGATTTCTGAATTGAAACTGACATATTGCATATAGAGATGTTGAATACATTATTATCAAAAGGCCAGCGACCGTAAAATTCCAAAAAAAAAGAAGCGTAAAAAATAGGAAAAGGGAAAACTCTAAAAATAATTCTAGCATTCAATTAATAATTAACAATTGCCTAGCAACAATTTCGTTTTGTTTTTTTTTTTTTTTGTGATAATACAAAGTAAATTTCAGATTTTCTTTTGTTGGCTCGACTAATTGCAAATTAATTGAATCTTGCTAGTTTTTATAAAGTTTTTGTTTTTTTTTTGCTTAGAATTTTTTCTCTTTATAGATTTCTCTCCCGTTTTTTTTTTTTTTGAGTGTGGTTCAGAGTAATGGCAAATCATATTTACTATTGTGAGTCAAATGCAGTGTAGGTGAAATTTTAATTAAAGTGCCACGCCCAGAGGCCACAAACTAATAGAAGAGGCGTGGCTGGCAAACCCAATTTCATGGAAAATGCTAACCATCAAGGGGAAGGGGAAGAGGAGGAGAGGAGAGGAGAGACGACTGTCAAATTCGTACCAAAATTCCATTCGAGTCATCAGCTTGCCACATTTTTTGTTGCACATTTCTTTTGCTGCTGCGTTTTTTTCGCCTCTCTTCTCTTCCCCTTCGTTTTTTTTTTTCATTTTTGTGTGCCACGGCCTTTTTAAGAACATTCAGAGCGAACAGACGGGAGGAAGAGGAGGAGGAGGAGGAGCAGGAGGGAGTGAAAAGGGTTTGCTCATTGAAGCACTTTCTGGCTTAATGCCTTCCTAATTGAAAGTTGCACAAAATTACAGGTGAAAATGCGGATTTGAGCTGGGGCAGCAACTTTGCGCAGCAAACCGCAAATAATAAAGGGTAGAAGAAAATGAACAAGAATGAAATGAAACGAAACGGAGATGAAGTGAGAGAAAGAAGAGAACGAGCCGATAGCAAAAGCAACACCATCAGCAAAGTAGAAGCATAAAATGCGAGTCTGCTCGACTGCAATATACCCGTTAACATACTTTATAATAAATCTAAAAAGTTGCTGTCTCACATATGACACACAAATATACTTTACGAGTATATACATAAGTTGTATGTATTTTGTTGTCCATGTAATTTTCAACAAATACCCTTTTGGCTATTTGTGTAACGGGTATAAGGCGCATCGAACAAAGCAGAGAAAAACAGAAAGCTGAACAGGCAAAGGCATTGAAAGCCTATGCTTCAGTCCACTAGTGTCCGTTGGTTCGTTCTATTGACTAGAAAAATGCCAAGGCTACAACGACAACAACAACAAGAACAACAAGTGCAACAAATGTACACACTCTCACACTCGCCTTGCTCTCTTTCTCGCTCTCTCTCTCACTTATTCGTGTCTTCACACACTTGCCTGCCTATTCTCTGACTACTTTTACACGTGCGTATTTGAGTGCTGGCATGTGCTCGTTAAAAGTGCCGAGCATTCGTCGTGCTTTTGCTCATCGTGACACGAATGCACAAGTACAAAGTCTTCAGTCGTGCTTCGTGCTGGGCACCAAAAAGGTCACGCGCTCAACTCTAAAGCTTACAGTGACATGCATAAAAGAAGAAGCTGAAGAAATAGAATAAGGAAAGAAGACGGTTTTGCTTTTTGCTTAGTTTGAGCTTCAGTTTTATTTTTGTTGTATTTTTTTTTTTTTTGGTTTTTCGTTGTTTTGTTTTTGCCTTAGCTTTTTGGGCTTATCTACAGTAAAATGCATTGGGCAGCAGCAGTAGCAGCAACTCATTCAGGTCACTTCAGCATGCGAGCAGCTGCTGGCATAGAGTTGTGCTAGCATTGGGTGAGAGCGAGAGAGAGAGTGAGTGAGATGGTGGAGCAGAAACGTTTTGTGGTTGGGTTTCATCTCAAGGTTAAGTACGAATTAGCCTGGGCATTTAATTAAGCGGGCGTGCCACATTTGGGCTGGCACACACACAGACACAGAGACAGACAAACACGAGTTGCTGTTGCTGTTGCTCTTCCCCTCGCTCGCTCCCCCTTCGGCAAGCTATCGCTGACTTGCCGGACAGGCGATGATAATCGAACAATGGCGCATAGCAAAACTATGGCAGCTACTAAATCGAAATTGATTGCGCCAACTGACCCCAAAACACACACACACTCACACACACTCACACACACGCACACATGCAACGAAGAGTGGGGGAGAGTGATGGAGCAGGGGGAGAGGGGAGGAGGAGGAGGAGGAGGAGGAGGAGGTTAGTTTAGCCACACGCACAGTCTTGTCAGCCATTTTGTTGGTTTAGTTGTTTCCGACTGTAGCTTCACATATTGCATGTATTTATTGCTTTTGGCCAGGCTAAAACAAAGCAAAGTGCCAGCAAAACATTCACATCAATTATTAAGCCGATTTTGCACGTGTAAATCGTGTTTGAGCATTCTCCAACTTTTATACATCAACAACAACAACAACAAAACTAATTAGTTGTCAGCGACACGTCACTACACAAAGCTAGAGCGAGAGCGAAAGCGAGAGTGAAAGAGACAGCCAACAGCTGTCCAAGTAGCGAGTACAGTTTGTTTGCACAACTTTGAACTGTCAGCTTTTCGATTAGCGACAGAGAGAACACAATCAGAACAATCATGAAATTAACTCGAATTCCGTAAGCGTAACCGTCAACGTAAAGCTAACCGTAATTGTAACGGTAACTGCCAGCCCAGCGGCTATATGAACAGATCACAGAGCTGCCTGCCAACTGCACGCACTTCTTCTTCTTGCCAATGCTTCACAATTGATTAAAACCCTCAAGCAACATTTGTAAGCTTAAGACGCAGCTCATTTGCAAATTGCAAAGTCGAAAAGTTACATTTCAAACTTAAGAAGTTGTTTTGTTTTTATTCTTCATCTAGTCTTTTGTTAGAATAGCCTAGAATTAAATTGTTTAGTATAAAAATATACTAAAAGCTGCACTTCACATTTATTTCGACCGATTTATCTTTTTTTGAAATACGATTTTATCAATTGTTCATCCCAAAATTATTCAAATAGTTGAAATAAAAGGCGACAAATTGCATTTCGAACTTAAGAAGTTGTTTTGTTTTTATTCTTCATCTAGTCTTTTGTTAGAATAGCCTAGAATTAAATAGTTTAGTATAAAAATATACTAAAATCTGCACTGCACATTTATTTTGAATGATTTATCTTTTTTTGCAATACGATTTTATCAATTGTTCATCTCCAAATTATTCAAATAGTTGAAATAAAATAATCGCATTTAAAAAATTGATACTTTATAATATATTTTTTAATTTTTTTAAATATTTACATTCTAAAATAAAAACTACATAGTGATTGTTTCTTTTTACCAATATCTTATTTAAGATTGTTACTAGAAATTTGATATTTCACAATCTTATTAGAACAAAAATAATGTACAACAAAATCTATACATCGAAACAATATAATATATATATTTTACATTATTATGATTATAGTATATTTATATATATTATTTTTTATATATACATATGTATTTGTATATTTTCTAACGTTTATTTTTATTTGGTTACTTTAACTAAATGCATTTGTAATTGACCCTGAAGCAAACTTGAACAAGTATTAAAGAAAAGCATCGAAATCTTTTAGATGATTCTCAAATTAATTAGTTATATAGTTATTTCCACACACACACACACACACACACACGAGTTCTTTGAAGTGAAGTCTGCTAAAGGTAGCTTTTACTAATACCTTTAGCTTGCATTAAGTAATTGTACTTTAATCAGCAAAAAAGGAAAAAAAAAACATTAAAGGTCTGCTCATCAGCAAATTGCCCATTGATTTTGGTTGACAATCAATGCTAGTGTCTAATGTATTCACCAGTCGAGCCTTTCGTTTTCATCGACCCAACTCACTTAACAAGCGACAGACAGACAGAGTCACAGAAAGAGAGAGAGAGAAAGAGAGACAGAAAATGTCTCGATATGCCATGGAAGTTTCTTTTTGTCGTTTAACCAGTGATTTTCCTACCTTATCATTGACTTTTCCGGGCACTCTCTCAACACTTTCCGTTCTCATTCTTTGGTTGCTAATTAAGCAATTTATTGTTGACACATGCCACACAATTGTTGTTGTTGTTATTATTGAAGTTGCTGTTGTTGTTGTGGTGGCAATCAGCTAAGCTAAGCTCATTATTGGGGCAGTCAGTCAGTTGACAGAAAACTTTTCAATTGTCATAATTATTCAAAATGCCAACGAGATTTTCGGCAAAATGTGCGCTAATTGCGCACAGAGTTGGAATGGTGAGGGGATTGTTAAATGCAGGTGAGGAGGGGACACAAAGGAGTGTCTATCTATCTGTCTGTCTGTCTGTCCGTCTGTCTGTCTGACTGTCGTTTAACCTATTGGCCAGCAGCTGGTTGGCTGTGCAAAAAACACGACTGAGAGTCGCCATCGTGTGGCAAGCAAGTCTCTCAAAATAGACCGAAAGAAATGTGTGTCTGTGTGTGAGTGTGTGAGTGTGACCAAAGTGCCTAAAGTGCGTCTGCCATTGATTAATGGACAACGACACGATGTCGCTCTGCGGCTGCCAATCGACGAGACTGGGGCCCAGCGACATTCCCCACACTCGACTCTGTCATCCCACCCTCCTCCCTCTCTCGCTCTCTCGCTCTTTCTCTATCTGTCTCTGTTGGCGCTTTGTTGCCAAGAATTTCGCTGTGGCTGCGACAATGAGACAAAAAACAACAACAACAACGAAAAAAAGTGCCAAAGCCAAAGCCTGTCGCAGATTTTCTTTGCCTTGCTCCAAATTATTTGCACTTGTTGTCATTTTTCCAGTCTACCCTGGAAATCGAGTGCTCAAGGAGTTTATGCTGTTGCATTACTTAATATGATTCATTATTCTTAAGTATACATCGAAATTTATAATTTAAGTTTTACAGTTTGAAATTAAAGTTTTAAATTTAAAATTTAGCACTAATAATTAATATCGACCTTTAAATTAGTACAATTTTATATTATGTTCATTTAAATTAATAATACAATGAAGATGTAAGTAAATCTTAAATTTAAATTAATAAAAATCTTGCAAAATTTTAGTTATAAATAGATTAAAATTAAATATACTTTACTTTTGCTAAAAATTCTAAATAAGAAGTAGAAAATTATATTGCCACATTTGAAATTAAAAAAACACATTTTAAATATAAATGCTGATTAAATTAAACAAAAATATTTATACAAAAACTATGTTAAAACTTTGAATAAAATTTTACAAAATTATAGTGCCAAATTTTAAATTGAAAAACCTCAAATTTTTTAATACAAAATTGTATTTATAAATGGGTCGAAGTTTAGTATGCTTCACTTTTGGTTAAATTTCTAAAAAAACATCGTACAATATTATATATTATTACTAAATTGTAAATTACAAAACTTAAATTTCAAATTTAAAAATATAAATTCTGATAAAATTCAATACATAATTTAAGTTATAAATTTAAAATTAAAATATATTAATTTTATTATGTGAATATCATCTTTAATATTGCCTCAAAGTTTCGAAATGAAATCCATATGAAAATATGTACAACTACAGGGTAGCGGGCAGTCGATCAGCGCAGCCTTTGTTGTGGCGTCCCTTTGCTCCCTTTGCAGTGCTGTGCTGCTGAAATATGCAACAGAGCAGCAGACTCTGAGGAATCTGCGGGACGCTTTTGGGGCTGCAGCCAAAGGTAGCTGCCAATTTATTTTGCATTTTCCCCCAACGCCTTTTTCCTTTTAGCCGGTATTTCGTGCACTCGGCAAGCGCTGCTTTTTATCGTGCTATCTTTGTCTTTACGTGTGTGTGTGTGTGTGTGTGTGTGTGTTGCTCCCATTTTGTCGCTGCATAAATCGCATTGATACGTTTAAAAGTTTTGCTTTGTTTCGCCACGTTTTATGACCGAAAAAGGCAGCTGCGATTCCGTCTCCAACTGAGACTGAAACTGAGGCACGTGATGTGCCCGAAAAATGCCCCAGCTGGGGGCATGGCCCCACAGCATCAGCATCACATGCAGCCAAGACGTGCCCGCAGCAGCAGAGGCAACAACTGAGGCAGAGGCAGAGGCAGCAACAGCATCAAGCGCCTGCTCAGCCTTAATGACATATTGAAGTCGCTCGTCTCTCTCTCTCTCTCTCTCTCTCTGGTCTCTGGCCTATGCACATGCATGTGCATGCTTTATAAGTATGTGTGTGTGTGTGTGTAAGTAGCATAGCAGAGCACTTCGTCTAGGTGGAGTTCGAGTACTCGAAGCACATCCTGGCTGAGTGTCAAAGCAACTTGGAGTTGAGTTGGGTTTCAGCTTCATCGATGTTCAAAGACCTTCTTTGGCTTTGGCTTTGGCTTCATCTACTTCGTCTTCTCCTCTTCCCCTTCTTCCCCCTACACTGCAACGAAATGCCGTTAGCTACATAGATATGTGTGTAATCTGCACAACTTGCAGCACCGCGTGGTGGCAATCGCAGTGGAATATGCGAAGTGAACGCGAGTATTGAAGCGGCAAGAAGTGCGATAAATATTTGAGTCGCAGACCAGAGCAGAGAGTAGAGAGTAGAGCAAAGTGAAGCTCAAACTTAAGCGAGAAGTTCGAGAAGCAAAGGAAGTGGCAGCGAAATGAGAAGTTTGCAAATGATACGCGAACATTTAAGTGAAAAGCAAGACCCGAAAAGGGAATATTTGATAGAAGCGAAAGCAATCGATGCGATAACTCCAACACGAGAAGTATCAAGGGAAGATAAATAAAGAGCAGTAATGAAAAAGGATTAACAAATATAGAACGTATAGAAAGGAACCCACACTTCAAACTTTAGAGCGAATCCTAGCGATAGAAGCATAGAGAGAAGTCTAGAAAGAAGCCCTACGAAGACCAAACCGCAAAGTTTAGTGAAAGTCTAAGCAAGAAGAGAAGTAAAAGAGGAATAAGGAAAGAAGCCTTGAGAAGACAGACGACAAAGTTTAAAACGAATCAGAGCGAAAGATGCGTAGAGAGAAATATATGAAGAAGCTTTGAGAGAGCGATTCTCAATCAAAGAAGCATAGAGAGAAGTGGAAGACAAGTAATTGAAGAAGTCTTGAGAAGACAGACGACTGAGGAGATTAAAGCAAATCGTAGTGAAAGAAGCATAGAGAGAGTTAAGAAAGAAGCCTAGCAAAGGAAGCAAAAAGAGAAGTAAAGAAATAAACATAGAAAGCAAGCAGTTATAGAGAAGTTAAGAAGAAAACCCTTTGAAGGATAGACTTCAAAGCCAAGAGCGAATCTTAGCAAACGAAGCAAAAAGCCGTAAAGAATGAGGCGCAAAGAAAAGCAAGAAAGAAGGAAGAGAAGCTTAGAGTGAATCCTAGCGAAAGAAGCTTAGAAATAAAAGAGAAGTACAAAAAAAGAACAGACCTGAAAGGACAGAAAAAGTTTAGAGCGAATCATAGTGAAAAATAGAGAGAAGTAACAATAGAAGAAAGAAAATACAAAATATTTAAAACTAAAAGAGATGCAACATAAAAAACATATAGAAAAGTTAAAGAAAAGTAAAGAAAAAATTACATATATAGAAAAGTAAAAGAGAAATAAAGAAGATGAAAGAAGAAGAAAGTATTAAAAAAAGTTAAGAAAGAAGAAAGTAGAAAGTAGTAGTAGTAGTAGAAGAAAGTAGAAGTAGAAGTAGAAGTAGAAGTAGAAGTAGAAGTAGAAGTAGAAGTAGAAGTAGAAGTAGAAGTAGAAGTAGAAGTAGAAGTAGAAGTAGAAGTAGAAGTAGAAGTAGAAGTAGAAGTAGAAGTAGAAGTAGAAGTAGAAGTAGAAGTAGAAGTAGAAGTAGAAGTAGAAGTAGAAGTAGAAGTAGAAGTAGAAGTAGAAGTAGAAGTAGAAGTAGAAGTAGAAGTAGAAGTAGAAGTAGAAGTAGAAGTAGAAGTAGAAGTAGAAGTAGAAGTAGAAGTAGAAGTAAGTAAGTAGAAGTAGAAGTAGAAGTAGAAGTAGAAGTAGAAGTAGAAGTAGAAGTAGAAGTAGAAGTAGAAGTAGAAGTAGAAGTAGAAGTAGAAGTAGAAGAAGAAGAAGAAGAAGAAGAAGAAGAAGAAGGAGAAGAAGAAGAAGAAGAAAAGAAGAAGGAAGCCTTTGAAACGATCAAACCGCAAAGTTAAGAACGATTTAAATCGAAAGAAGCATAGAGAAAAGTATAAGAGAAGAAGAAGTAGAAGTAGAAGTAGAAGTAGAAGTAGAAGTAGAAGTAGAAGTAGAAGTAGAAGTAGAAGTAGAAGTAGAAGAAGAAGGTGGAGGAGAAGAAGAAAAAGAAGACGGAGGAAGCCTTTGAAACGATCAAACGGCAAAGTTAAGAACGATTCGAATCGAAAGAAGCATAGAGAGAGAGAGAAGTTTAAGCAAGTTCAAATCCAGTTCACAATCAAAGCAGGTAGCATGTGGCATGTAGTTCAGCTAGAAGCAAGTCGTGGCAAGGAGTTAAGGTGGCAAGCAAGCGATGGCGATGGGATAGAGGCAAGTGCGGCAAGTGTAAAGTGTAAAGTGTCGTTTTGAGAGCCGTTGAGCTGTAATGCCGCACAAATCTTTTGCGCACATACTTTATCTCGTTAATGCAACACTTTGCGGCACTTTGCAACACGCTGCCGCACGAAAAAACACACACACACACACAGCCACACTGGCCTGCCTACCGAAAAGAAAAACCCCATTGCTAAAGTATTATTTATTTATTCGTTGTTGGCATTATTAAAGCAATGCTCTTTTATCTTTATCTACTTCCTGCGTTTTTTTTTTTTTTTGTTTTTTTTTTTTTTTCATCTAGATATGCAGACAAAACGCGCTGCCAACTACAGCGAACAGTTGTCTCGCTCTAGCTCTCAGTCGCTCTCTCTCTCCCACACACACACACACACACACACACACACACACTAGCTGTCTGTCTTGTTCACACGCTTGCGAGTGTCTCAGTCAATCCGTATTACGATTGAGTGCCAAAATCGCATAATTCAACTTGCTGCGCTCAGCACTTGTTATATAAATGTATATTTTGTAAATGTGTGAGAGTCTGTGTGTGTGTGTATGTGTGTGTGTGTGTGTGTGAGTGCTTGTTGCTTAGTATTTGCCGTTGTTGGTGTTTTATTTTTATGACTCACGCACTTTTGCGGTTTCCGGCTGGCCATCAAAATGGAGCCATCAACACCTGCTTCGCTCGGTCCAGTGCTGTATAACGCAACGCAACGAAAATATATATTTCCAAAAGCAACTGCTTCTTCTTCTTCTTCTTCTTCGTTTTTTGAATGTTGTTCGAAGTTCGCTTTGAGTTATGGCTGCAGTCGCAAACTCAATTTGAATAAATTGCTGCAAACAAAACACAACGGAAAGAAAAAAGAACAACAACACACGGAGCACGAGAGCAAGAGAGAGAGAGAGAGCGGAGAGCGCAAGTGGATAAAGGCACAGATGGAGAGCAGGAGCAGGAGTAGGTGGAAGAGTAGAAGTGGAGGAGTGGAGGTGGAGCACATATACACTCTCTCTCAAAAGGAAGCGAAAGCAAAAGCGAAGCGTAGAAACAAAGAGCGGCGCCCATAAAGCCGAACAGTCTATCGAGGCCGCCAAAAAACTTTATTCGCGCGCGCCTTTTAAACGAAATTTACAGCAGGCAATACACAACAAAAAAAAAAAAAAACGAAAGCGAATACGAAAAAACTTTTTCTTTTTTTTTTTACAATTTTCAGCTTTTCCGCAGCAGTTGTTAAAGCGGTGCGGGTGCGGGGTGGGGGAGAGAGCGGGGGTGTTGTTGGCATGGCAACTGAAATCCTGCATGTGTGAAGAATCAAGACGCATAAATTGCCAGCTGGCCCAGCAGAGATGCCTTTCCTTACGGCTTTTAAGCTTATTTACTGCTTATATATTTTAACACCCCCTCCCACTCACCCACTCGCCCACTCTTCAGTGTCGACAACAACAACAATTGCGATTACATATTTATTTTTTTTGATATTTTTCGAGACAGCACTTCCGGCCCCCCGAAACATGACAAATGGCTGCAAATCGTCTTCCTTTCGCGGCCAACGCGTGTTGACAACCAAAAAAAAAAAAATGCCAACTGCCTTGTCTTCCTTTCTCCCTTCTCATCTCTTCTGCTCTGTTCATGTTTTTTTTTATCGACATTTTTCATTATTTATTTATGTGACACTTCTGGGCAAAAAAAAAACCGTTCCATATCGTCGCAAGTAAGCAACATAACAAACAATAACAGCTCAGCCTCTAGATTGATATTGAATTAATTGCCTAGTTCAGATCTGTTGGCGTTACAATCAAAAGTTACAAGCGAAAACTCATAAATTATTTGGCAAAGATAAATAGATGTTTGATTTTAAATAAATTACCTAAAATTAGCTGGACTTGGCTTTTTGATTTGAAAATAAATTAGCAATCGAATTTGAAACGTTTAATATTCAATATTTCATGTTCAATACTAAATTATCGCTTTATAAATCTTTCTCTTCGATTTCAACTACACTATTTTGATACTTTAATATAAGATGAAAATGGGGAAACATATTTTTTCTATTCTTTTCATTTATTTTCAAATATAAATATTTGATTTTAATAACATTTTCATTTTAAACTATATTAATAATGATAATATAAAATCAAAAAATTTTTCAACTATCTCAATTTATTTAAAACTATTAATATTTTTTCGAAATATTAAAACAAAAAAAAAACAAGTAAAAAAAACTACAGACTGTCATATACCTGCTCCCATTTAAATAAAAGCAAACCAGTTCGATATTCTTATAATATACTGCAAAAATATACCAAAGGTATATTGACATAATAATGTAGTAACATTTAAAATATACCATAGAGTCAGAAATATACCAAAGTAATAATTTTAAAATATACCAAATTAATATACCGCAAAAATACTAAAGTGTACCAAAGGTATATTGACATATTGATTTCGTAATACATTTAAAATATACCATAATGTCCAAAATATACCAAAGTAATAATTTTAAAATATACCAAATAAATATAACGCAAAATATACCAAAATATACCTAAATCTATAAATATAGTACTACATTCAAAATATACCAAATGGTCAACTAAAGTAACTAAAGTATTTATTTAGCAACATAAACATTAACATTCAAAATACTAAAAAAATATGTAGACCTATTTCGTTATTTAAAACTACATTAATAATGAAATTCATAAATATGAAAATTGATTTTTCTATCAAGTGTTTATGAAGCATGCATTTTTAATACTTAATAATCACATTGTAAACCTTTTTGTATGCAAACAGCTCTCGAATTTCATGTGGTAGCAACAAATGCAACCTATGTTAAATGTTTAATGCACGACAATCGAGAAACCTACAAAATTGTTTTCAAAGTTGAAATAAAAAGTGTGCCAAGCAAGGCAAACTTATTAACTAGGACTTTGCCTCGAATTGATTTTGAAAAAGTAATGAACGATGTCAGCATGTCAGCGACAGTCAAACATTCCCACACTCCAATTAAAAAAAACGAAAAAAAAATCAGTTTTCAATTGCTCGCCGACGACTCGAAAATGCTTGAGGGGACATTTGATGACGCCGCATAGTTTTTTATCACTGCCCCTTCTCATATAATAACTGCTGTGAAGTGTTCACTTATTTATGCAGCAGTTTCTCGAGTCGTTTTAAAACAGTGAAAAACATTTTCCATTCCGTCGTCACACGCCATCATCGTTTTGATTTTTATTTCATTGCATTTTTTTTTCTTGAATTTTTCAAAAAAAGCGTTGAAAACTTTCGCTGGCCAAGTTGGAAAATTATTGTTGCCAACTTAATTGTCGCAATTAAGTTACGGGCCTCGCCTCGCCTTGTCTCGGTCTTGGCCTGGGATTGGGTTTGGGCCAAGTTTTGGTCTTAGGACACTTTGCCTGCCGCCTCGCTTTTGGTCATTGTTTGGCACTTGACGTCTTGCGTTTGTTCTATAAATGTTTTAAACATTTTAATTAGTTTTAATAAACGCTTCGTCGTCATCATCATCATCATCATCATCATCATCATCATCAGCAGCAGCAGCAGCAGCAACAACAACAGAAAAAAACCGTTTGAAGTGCCTGACAGTCGACAATTCAGTTTCATTACCCTGCTATCGTCCTCCCCCTCACTCTGTATTTGCTGTCTCTTTTGAGCACACTCAAGTGGCAGGACAGCTCAGTCTGTATGTGTGTATGTGTGTGTGTGCCAGGCTTTTGACAATGAATTCATGAAAAGGTCGCTCCTCGCGCTTCTCCCCTTCGTGTGAGAGAGTTGCCAGCTGCTGCTGCTGCCACTGCTTGCTCCCCTCACCCCTTGAGTTTTGGCATATCAGACGATTGTAGTACTTGGTATACTCACCGTTGGAAAAACGCCACCGCATTGCCACATAATACACACAGTTGTGCGGCCAACCGGGCGTATGCGTAATGTTTAGTTGGCGGTCGCCTCTCTCCCTCTCTCTCTCTCTGCTTCAGTTGTGTGGGTCGCGGTCGCGCTCTGGGTCGCTGCGGTCGCGCAAGTTTCCCGTCTCTGAACTTAGTGGTTCACTAACAAACCAACCAGCCAACCAATCTTCCACTTCCACTTCCTCCTCCCACTCCGTCCCTCCTCTCACTCTCTCTCTCTCTCTCTGGTGTGTGCTATCGCTTAACCCTCGCGGCCATTTGTCGACGCTTCGGCCTTTGGTCCGCTCGGTTGTTGGTCGCGTGTCGCCAGTGCATTGTTTTTATGTACTCGTGTCACATGTGTGTATAACTGTATGTGTGTGTGTTGGTGTGTGTCTTGTGGCAAAGTGGCAACAGCTACCACAATGCGGCTTTAAACGAAACTGGCCACAAAAATATATATGTATATGTGTATGGTCGAGGAGGATGAGGAAGGGGTAGGGTGGGGAAGGAGGGAGCCACGTACTTTATACGAATTCCGAATGCCAATTAGAATATCTTTGCTTGCCTTTGGCATCAGTTATTCGCCTTGATTTCATCAACCTTCGTGGAATCCTAGATATGATGTTAATGTCAGCCCCTTAGCTACCTTTCGTTGTTTTCCTTTTCCTTTTCGTTTTCTGTTTTCTATTTTGTTTTTTTGGTTGCACGCTTTGACCTTCATTATGGCACAGCGTGTAAAGGGTAAAACTGATTCAGATAGACTCAAGAGTGGCACTTCCTTAGCCTGTTATTCTAGCTGTTTAAGATGTCTTTGAGAGCCCCATTTCCATTTCTTAAACTAGCTGGAAGGCACAGCGATTACATTGAATTGCATTTGCATTAGCTAAATTCGGTAATTTCTTTGGTATTTCTATCGTAATAATGTACTTTCACATAATTAAGCTTTAAGCTGTTTGTTAGTTTTGAATTAAGTTTTAAGCGATATCGAAGCTTTGCATGCTTAAAGAATTTCATGAATTAAGTAACTTTAAAAGATTAGACCCTAAATAAAGCATATGTTATAGGTCAAGTTTGAGTTTATAACTATTTAATACTATAAACTACAATCTCTAAGCAGATCCGATTTGAATTGTGTGGATAGTGGATGAAAAAGTACAAATATGTTCTATTTATTATTTGTTTAAAAAATCCAAGTAAAGTTTAAAAAATCAAGTGTGTTTGACTATCCTTTGTTTGAATATCCTTTGCGTGTGGCTAGCAATCTTAAAATATACCAAATTAATACACCGAAAAATACTAATATATACCGCAAGCTATATTTGGTATATCGATAAACTGCAAAATAAAATAAAATAAATCCATTTCCCATTTTCAATAAAATCAAAGCAGTGCAGTTAGTAGTCTTAAAATATACCACAATATTAATATACTAAAGAAAATACTAAAATATACCGCAGGACATATGTGGTATATTTATGAAATGTATAATATGCGTCGCCAATTTTCAATAAAATCAGTGCGGCTGGCAATCATAAAATATACCATTTAAATATACCAACATACCAAATTATACCGCTACCTATATTTGGTATAACTATAAGCTGTAAAATATCCATTTCCCATTTTCAATAAAATCAAATCAGTGAATTTAGTAATCTTAAAATATACCATACAAATATACCAAAATACCAAATTATACCGCAACCTATATTTGGTATAACTGTAAGCTGTAAAATATCCATTTCCCATTTTCAATGAAATCAAATCAGTGCATTTAGTAATCTTAAAATATACCATATTAATATACCAAAATACCAAATTATACTGGATATTTGGTATAATTATAAGCTATTACCGTTGAAAATAAACACATACTTTAAAAACATGTTTGAATAACATTAACAGATTAAAATTAACATGATTAAGCACATTCAACAACTCTTTCAATAATATTAGAAATTATATTTGTAGTTTTCCAATTAATTGAACATATAGAAAAGCCATTTAAAGTGCTTTAAACACTTTCGTGTATTAATTTCATTGATGCTTAAAGTTGTTAAGACGAATGGTTTGCTGTTAATATTACCAGACTTCAATCTCATTGGCAATTCGATAGTTGCCTTTAAATATGCGTAAATTTCATTTTATGCACAAGCGATCATTTTTTATTGTTTCGCTTTAAGCGATTTTCCTATTGATTTCTTTTCATCGTTGCCCCTTTTCCGTTTATTTATTTTATTTTTTTTCGCTCTTCATTTTTTTTTTTTTTTGTTGTTTGCCAAAAGCGTTTCGTTACGTTTCGTTTCCTTTGCCTTGCCATTGCTTTCCTTTCCTTTAACTCTGCTCTGCTTTCCTTTTCGTTTCGTTCGTTGAGTATCTTTCGTTTTTTTTTTTTTTTTTGGCATTTAATGTGCTGTTTGATGAAAGTTTTCCGGGCGTGCTGATGGTGGTGAGGGGAGAGTCGCATAATATTTCAATAATTTATTGATTAGTTATCTTTGGCGCGCGCTCGTTCAATCAATTTAAATGCATTTTGTCCTTGCGCATGAGTGGACGCCGTCGCTGCAAGGACAACAACAACAGCAACAACAGCAACAACAACAATAAGAACAAAGCGACATCGTCGATGGCATTTTCGCTGTTATTGGAAATTCAGTAAATAATAGAGAGTGCATCGGCATGTACAATAAATATATATGTCGTATATAAGGCACGCACACACACACACACACATCCATATTGCATTGCATATCGGATGAAAAATATAGATAAAGAGAGCGAGAGAGAAAATGGGGCTCCTCTTTGGGTTTTGCTGATACTCTCTCTCTCTCTCTCTCTCTCTCACTCTTTCGATACATGCGGCTTCATGCGGGCTTATGCAAATGTCGCGTCGCGATATGCAAACACCACGAAAAGAAAAACAACAAGAGCGAACAAAAAATATGCCAGATATATGAAAAATATAAAAACAGCGAGAGCGAAAGAAACGGAAAAGATGAAGGAATATGGAGTGTGTGCACTTGAAAAGCAGCCAAATCGATGAGCGAAGCACACACACAGATAAAATTCTCCACGCAGCCAATTCAGACAGCAGATAGACAAAGCGAGAAAGGGAAAGAGAGACAGAGAGAGAGAGAGAGAGAGGTAGCTCCTACACAGTGTCAGCCTAAGGCAGATCGATTTATCGTCTCCAAAACTTGAAGATATTCTTAAAAGACTTTCCACAGCCGATTAGCGATTGCTGAGTTATCGATATGAATCAAGAATAAAAGTCTTAACGAAGATGTTGCTTGAGATCTTCAGTCAGACTTTCTTTGGTATAAATATCAGTGTACAAACAAATAAATAATTCAATTTTGGTGATATATTTAAAATAAGTAAGCTATTTAATACCAAGAAATAGGTAAGAAAATCAATTTCAATTAAATCTTAGTCAAGCAGAATTTCAAAATACACATTATTAAATCGTAATAAGCGAAAACAGTCTATGAAATATGTGACAGACCCGAGAAATACCAAATTAAAACGTTATACGCAGATTAGAGAAATAATAATAAATAATTTAATTTTAGGCGTGCAAAAAAGGCCAAGAAATGGTAGAAAAATCAATTATTAGTTTCACTAAAAAAAATTGTAAATAATTCAATTTTATAAAAATGGAAAAAGCTAAGAAATTTTGAAAATAAAGTTGCCATAATTATGTTTATAGTACTAAGCTGAAATTAAAAATAAATCAAATAATTACCTTTTAATCAAAGCTGAAATTAAAATAAATAATGAAACTTTAGTCGAAGCAATAGCTAGAAAAATTAGTGTAATAACATACATAAATTTAGTCACAGCAATATTCGAAAAGAAATATCAAATTAGATATTACGTATACGCAATACTGCATACAATATGAAATATGCCATTGCAAACTTCTCTTTTTTATAATCTATATATTGCTGAAGCTCTACAAATTGTATATTATGTTGCTCACATTATTTTGTTAACGCTTAGCTAAGCTGTTTATGTAAAAAGTACAAAATTCTGTTCTGTACTCTTTTTATGTGCTTCTCTTTACACCACGTAAATAAATTGTTATATGTATCTAGAATATTGCTTAACACAAGCTAAACCATAGCTTACGAAATATTTATTTATATAAAGCAATCATGAAATGCAACTTCTTGGAACCGTTTGCAAAATCAATCAGCTCGATAAGATTGTAAATGAAAGAATGAGCAGCAAGAGAGCAGCAGGAGGAGCAAAAGTAATTAAGACGTAACAATGCAATATGCATTTGGTGAAACTCATTAAGTAGAAACTGTGCGTACTTACTTCATGTAAACCAATTGTTATGTAGGATGGCACTCAAATTTAATTAAATCAATAGAAGAAAAGCTAACACACACACACACACACACACGCAATTGTTGATTGTGTTGACTCGCAATTGTGTTGCATACTTTAAGGCGTCGTCCGACAAAATGAATTAAATTTCGTTTAATGTGATGTTGAACAAATTTTGAAACTGCAAAAAAAAAAAACCAAAAAAAAAAAGAATAGTTATTGAAAAGCACTTTGCTAATTGCAACGAGTATGGCAAATAAATAAAAAATATACTACAAACTAAAGTTGTGTAAATAGTTGCAAAGTTTCACACAATTTAGTGCACATTGTTGCCACTTGTTACCATTGTTGTTGTTCTTGTTGTTGTCATTTCTAATGCGTGTTGTTGTTTCATATAGTTTTTTACTCCTTTCTTCTCTGTGTTTTTATACCCGATATCCATAAGGTAAAAAAGGTATTATAACTTTGTGCAGACAGAAGAAGGCATCTTTGATCCTATATGGTATATTTTGACATCCATGGTATATTTGGAATGCAGCAAATATACGCTTTGGTATATCTTAGTATTTTTGTGGTATAGTCATAGATTACTTGGTTTTATTGCAAATTGGTAGCGGATATATCTTTGATGTAGTCTTTAGCATATTTTAGTATTTTTGTGGTATACACTTAGTATATTTATAGAATATGGTTTTATTGAAACTGTGTAGCATCCCATATGGTATATTGTAACCACAGTATTCATAGTATATTTCGAATGCAGCACAATATTGATATACCACATATAGCCTATGGTATATTTTAGTATTTTTGTGGTATATTTTTAGGGTATTTGGAGAACATGGTTTTATTGAAAATTGGTAGCGGGCATATTTATGATGTAGCCTTTAGTATATTTTAGTATATTTGTGGTATAAGTTTAGTATAATTATAGAATATTATGTTATTGAAACTGTGTAGTGGGTATTGCTTTGTTGTATCTTTTAGTATATTTCGGTATTTTTTGGTATAAATTTAGTATAATTATAGAATACGTGTTCATTGAAAATGGCTAGCGGGTATCTCACAGTCGAGCACACTCGACTGTAGCTCTTACTTGTAATTTTTGTATGTTGTTGTTGTGTTATTGCTGCAAAATTGACTTAACTGCAACAGCAAAAGCAACCACAACAACCTCGCATGCATCTAAACTAAACCTGGCCACGCCCCCTCACCTCGCCTCGCCTCCCCACGTTACTAAGTCTACACATTCTATATATCTGCCCTCCTCCGACAGTAAACGGACTTGGTAAACGTTTTGCCACATACGACGACGCGAATACAACGAACCCCTTTTTCTAGATGGCAACTTTGTGCCCGTTATTGATCCACACACAAAGGCAACCAGCAACCAACAACCAGCAACAAAGTAATGGCAACAATAGCAAAACATATGTGCTACGTTGCTAGTTGTAGGCTGGCCCCTGACACACCTCACTCTCCCTACCTCCCTACCTCCCCACCTCTCCCTCTCTGTGTGTGTCTGAGTTGTAAGGGCATGCCTAATATGGGTCTTTATTTAATTTAATGCTATTTTGTGTTGCTTTATAGCAGCAGCAAGCCAAAGGCAGCAAAACTCCCCAAAGAAGAATGGGTGAAAGGATGAAAAAGAAGGAAAAATTTGCGCTGCAAATGAAAGCGAGACATCGCATAAATTGCATTCTGAATTTTAGCTAATGCATTTACTGCTTTCCTTCTTTGCCTTTGCTCGCCTTTGCTATCTAAATTCTCCCACTTATCGTTATTTCATTGCCTATGCAAAGATTTTTGGAAGTTGTGCTCTTGTTTGTCAGCTTTGCAAAACGTTCACAGATAACATTGCAGCTTTGCTTTCAACTGACTTCCAACAACGTTTATTAACTTGACTGCACATTCACTTTGGCTGCAACATTCGTAAACGTTGTAAGGTTTCTGATTACTTTATGTGTTCACTTTATGGCACATATTTGTGTCTCTTTTCTTTTGGGGACTTGTCAGAGTTTTAAGCGTTGCCACTCACTTTTCTAGATAACAACTGTGACTCGCTCAACGTTTGTAAATTTCTTTTACCATTCGTTTTTAGCAACATTCGTAAACGTTGTGACATGCACTTTTGTTTACTTTAGGGTATCTAGTTTTGCTCTTTTTCTTATAGTTTTCTCATCTGCCTCTTTTCTTTATTGCTCAATCCTATTTTACCATTTTATCTTGATTGTTTTGTTTACATTCTCTTTTGCTGCAGCATTCGTAAACGTTGGGACCTTTTTTAATGACTTCATGTCATATAAAAACAGTTTTAAATGTTGCTGATTCATAATTTTGGACTTTCTCAATGTTTATCCATTTTATTCTACATTCCATTTTTTCGCTTTTCGTTTCGCTGCAGTATTCGTAAACGTTTTAACTATTTGCTTACTTCATGCCATCGACTTTTGTCTCTTTTCTTTTTGGGTTCTTGTCGATCGCTTATCTTTCCGGTTTGTCTTGCCTTGTTTTTTCTACATTCTCTTTTGCTGCAGCATTCGTAACTGTTTTAACTATTTGTTTACTTCTTGTCATCTACTTTTGTCTTCTTACTTCTTTGTATCTTCTTCGTTTCTTGTCTCTATTCTCACTCTTTCTCTCCGCTTTGTCTTGCCTTCTTTTTTCTACATTCTCTTTTGCTGCAGCCTTCGTAAACGTCCTGACTCTTAAAATACCATGCTTCTTGTTGTTTTCGGTATGCCATTTACTTCTGTCTCATTTTCTTAGTTGGTTTCTAGTCAATCTCTTGTGCCTTTGCACTCACTCTTGTCATTCCATTTTGCTGCCACATCCGTTAACGTTGCGGCAGCGTATTCGCTAGTCTAGTCTAGCAACTTACCTGCATCCCTCATGCATTATCGATGTGTGCCACAACACATACACACGAAGAGAAAAAGGTGCACAAATGAGTTTGAAAATTCCCCAAAAGCGCCTAGCTACAAATTTCTGGGTTCTGGCAGCAAAAAGGAAATGCAAGCGAAAAGCAAAGCGAGAGCGAAATACCCAAAAGGAAAACCCGAAAAAGGAAAATATAAATAAAACAAAACGAAACAAGAACAAAAAGTGCAGAAACTTTAAACGTTTTAAAAATGTGCAGCGAGGCAAGCAAAGTGATGGCTTCGAGTGGGGCTCCAGTTGGGGAGTTGCATGTAAACTTGCATGTGTATGAGTGTATGAGTGTGTGTGTGTGTGTATGTGTGTGTCTATTCATGTGCAACAAGGCGCCATCTGCCTAGCAGAGGCAGGACGAAGGCGACGCCAAGCCGAAGGGACAAAGGGAAGAAGGGACATGTGTTCGCTCCGTTGTTGCAGCTGCATGTGAAATCCAGCACATGTGCAAGAGGAGTCGCCTCCGCTTGCTGCTGCTGCATAATAAACAATTTCTTTTTTAAACACAACTCAGAGCAGCAAACAGCAGCGAAAGATACAACACAGAGAGAGAGAGAGAGAGCAGGAGAAAGAGAGAGAGAGAGCGAACAAGCGCCATGAAACATGAATGAATGAGGACGCGCAGTCAGCGTTGAATGAATGAATCATTCACGCAGAAATGAATACAAGCGCGACATATGAATACATGTGAGTGTGTGAGCGCGGCCTGGTTACAAATGAATGTTGGCACACTCACATACACACACACACAGCTTGTGAATCAATGAATGTCTACATATTGCCATAATTAAGAAACTGGAAACCAAGATGAATACACGAAACGAGCGCAAGTGAATACATGCTTCGTATTCGTATACAAATCTATATGAATACATTGATTATAGATGCATGAGTACTCAATAATTGAATAAGTTAATGCAAGAAGTGGTTTGCGTAAAGAGAACGAATATTTTCTGCGATTTGCAAAGCATTCGTTCATTCATACAATATTTATTCACAATTTCATATTAGGAATTTGTTTGCTAAAAATACATTCATTTATTTCTTATATGCATTCGATCATTCTTCAAGTTTCATTTGCTAAAAATACATTCATTCATTTCATATTTATTCACAATATTACATTAAAACTTGAAATGCATTTTATTTGCTTAAAATGCATTCATTCATTTCTTTTTATTCACATTTTCATATTATACCGTGCTATAAATGTATTTGCTAAAAATACTTTCATTATTGTATTCATTCATTATTCATTCATTCTTTCATTCATATTTATTCACAATTTCATTTTATGAATTTGTTTGCTAAAAATACATTCATTTTTTTCTTATATGCATTCGATTATTCTTCAAATTTCATTTGCTAAAAATACATTCATTCATTTTTTGCATTCCTTCATTCATATTTATTCACAATATCACATTTTATTTGCTTAAAATTCATTCATTATTTTCATTCGTTCATTCATTTTTATTCACAAATTTATATTAAAACTTTCTATGAATTTGTGAGCTAAAAATACATTTATTCATTCATTCATAATTATTCACAAATTCATATTACAACTTGCCAAGAATTTTATTTGCTAAAATGCATTCATTTATTATTCATATTTATTCAAAATCTCATATTATATTTTGCAATAAATTGCATTTGCTAAAAATACATTCAAGAAACTATTTTGGTATTTATTTCAACTTTTTTTTTGCTTAGCACTTAACATTAATTAATTTAAATGGACACAACTCGCAGTGAATATGAATACCTGGGCATGCACTCATACTACTCATAAGGACTGAAACTGAAACCAAGAATGAAACGACAAAAAAAAAACGAACTAGAAATTGCGTGTAATAAATGACTCCACACATTCACTCTGAATGAGTGTGTGAATGAGTGCATATGAGTGTTTCGTGAGTGCTGCGTTCTTACATTGTATTCAATTTTGCACTAGCTTTCGCTCTCTCTCTTTCTCTTTCTCTTGGTCTCTTTGTTGCTGTCTCGCTCTGCGTTTTTTTTTCGTTTAATGTTTTTGCATATGACGTTGCCGGCTAAATAACAGCCAAGCACCCCCAACTGTCCCCTTAGGGGTGTGCCACGCCCCCTACCCCCGCCCCTAGTCATATGTGTGTGGGGCTTTGCTCTGCGGCAGCTCGCAATTAAATCGATAATAACGCGACCAGCGGAGCCTCGCGTCTCGCGAAGCCTAAGCCTGAAGCCCCGTCGAAGCACCTCCACTCCCCTCCCCTCCCTTCCACCACCCCCCTCCCTCCCGTCCCATTCTTCTCTTCTGCTCACCTTTGTCCCGTTGCGCAGCTCAAAGTCTGCCTAATTGCGGATGACATGAAATTGTTTGCGCTATAACAATAAACCAAAGCGTTGCCGACTGCGACGCCAGCAGCGACGCCGACTGCGACTGCGACTATATGTATGTTTATAGCCAACAATAGAAACAACAGCAACAACAACAACAACAACAAACTGAGCTCAGCTCAGCCAAAGTGCGAGCTGACAAATATTTACCATAGATGGCGCTTAAGTGCAAGGTTTATGTTTGCAAATGCAACCGATAAGAATCATTCGAGGTGAGCTAATAACAATTGCGATGAACTCACCCGATACAACGCGCTATGCAATGCCACGCCCCTTCTCCTCATTCTCCTCCTCCTCCTCCAGCCATAAGCCAAACAGCCACAATGTAAAACTTGGTCGCATTCACACGCCCATTTCATTTCTACTTAATATACTGCAGATGAACTTAGTATATTTCATGTGGAACTTGAAGCATTTCTCAATTCATTTCATAAATAAGTTTATTATGTTAAGAAATTAAGCAAGAGAGGCTCAAGCAACATTTATTATATTATTAATTAAATTAATATAATATATACTGAATAAATTGATATACTGAATATACTGAAAATTATGTTGGTTGCCTTTCTTACTTCAATCTTCAATTTCTTAAGCCATTATTGAATAATGAAATGCATTTTTAATGTATTCAGTATATTTCCGGTATATTTTACTTAAATTCTTAATCAATTTAGACCATTCAATTATTTGTATTGAATAATTTAATTCAGTATTAGTAGTGTATTCAGTATATTTCTGGTATATTTTACTTGAACTTCAAATTTATTTAGATTATTCAATTACTTTATTGAATAATTAAATTCAGTTTTAATGTTTTCAGTATATTTCTGGTATATTTTCTACTCGCATTTACTTAATTTTATTGTTACTGCATTGTAATTGTTGCTCCTGGTGTATTCAGTATATTTATAGTATATTTTTGCTAGCACATACTTCATATACCATATTTTATTGTTACTAAGCTTTGTCCGCTGCTTGTGACGATTCAATCTCCTCAATACTTATTATAATTGAATTTAATTAAATTCATTTTAAATGTTTTTTAGTACATTTCTGTTATATTTTTTGCTGTCATATACTTTAGTTTATGTTTACTGTGTTCTAATTTCTGCTACTAGTACACATAGAGTATATTTTAAAGACATATACTGCATATACCATATTGTTCCTTATATTAAAAATAGGAGTATTTAATACTACATACATATGTATATCATAATTCCCAATTCATCGTACTTAAAAATCTATGAATGCTCTCGCTTTATTGATGCTGTCGTAAGAACATGCTTCTAGCTCAGTATTTTATTTGGTATATTTTGCATACCAAGTGAATTTTGAGAATAATTCAAACAGTATTTAAGAGTCTGTTGTTTCTCCAGTCTGTTGTTACCTTTTAATAAAATTATTCTCAAATGAAAGCTCAATAAAATGTATATAAATATAGATAGATAGAAAGTTATATAGATAATTAAATATTTCGAAATTTAGTAGAATACTCGACTAGCATATACCCTGCACATTTATAATAAGCGATAACTGCAACATTATATTAAATTATGCTATAAATTGCAATTTATACCCTCTATAAAAATGATTTTGTTTATTTCTTTCGCACATTTAGCCAAGTTTCTCGCCAATAATTGCACACCATTAAGGTCATTTATTTTGTTTATATTACTTTTTTTCGGGTGTATATACATACATATATATATATATATATATATATATACCCTGTAGTTTGCACATTTTGGTATCGTTTGCACTGATAATTGAATGTAATTAGTGGCATTTCTTTGCTCTGCCTTCGAGTGGGCAATGTTTGCCATTGAGTGCTCTGTTCTGTTCTCCTCTGCTCCAAGCAGCTTCCCTTTTGCGCCCTTTTTCTTCATTTCCTCCATTTTCCATTTGCTTTTCCTCCCCCTCCACCGCATGAAACGGAAGAGCCGTTAGCATTTGCTGCGTTTTGTTTTGTTTATTGTAATTGCAGGCATTGTCAACATTGTTGTTGTAACTAGAAGGTAAGCAATTCTGTTCGCAGTTGTTGTTGCTGCTGTTGTTGTTGTTGTTGTTGTTGTTGTTGTTGTTGTTGTGGCAACGCACGTGCGGAAAATGCCGCCGCAAAAAGCAACTGCGGCAGCGGAAAAACTGAAACACATGGCACGAAAACGCTAATGACACACAAACACAAACAAACACGCACACTTGCAATGTGTGTGTGTGTGTGTGTGTTCTCTGACTGTCTGCTGGGGGCCTTTGCCTGCTTGTCATGTGTTTATTATCCTTTGGCAGCGGAAGTTTACAACAAAAGTTGAAGGCAAAACCGCAGCACGTTGAGCGACAAAAGATGCTGGCACGCCCCCTTCCACTCTCCTCCCCTTTCCCCTTTACCCCCTCCTGCCACAGAAGAGTTTATGCTAGAGGCGACTGCTTGTTGCACTGAATAAACAATTAGAAAATCGCATAAACGGCCCATTAAATTGTTTTTCCACACTTTTCCCCAAAAAACGAAATTCTAATCAAATTTTCTAACGATTTTTTTGTTCTTTTATGTGTGTGTGTGCGAGTGTGTGTGTGTGCCATAAATTAGAGGCACTCTGCCACATGACGCTGACAAGATGTTGAAGGAGGCTAAAGACGTTTTGGGGAGCTTGGGGGCGTGACCCAATAAATTCATCACAAGCATTTTGCCAAGACTGCCAAAGCGACAAAACTCTTTTTATACCCGACAACCAAGCCAACAAAATAATTTTAGGGTTTTATCAACTAAAGAAATTACAAATTAACTTGTTGGACATCAAAAGAAAAGGCGATATATTCGTATTACAGAGACTCGAATTTTAGTTTAACAACATTCTATAAAAATTCTGAATTTTTGTTTAACAGGCTTCAAAATGAATTCTTCAGTTTAACAACATTCTAAATAAATTCTGAATTTTTGTTAAACAACATTCTAAATAAATTTTGAATTTTTGTTTAACAGCCTTCAAAATGATTTCCTAATTTTAATTTAACAACAATCTAAATAAATTCTGAATTTTTGTTTAACAACATTCTAAATTAGCTCTGATTTTTACTTTAACGACATTTTGAAAAATTTTAGAATTTTAGTTTAACAACATTCTATAAAAATTCTGAATTTTAGTGTAACAACATTCTAAATTAATTCTTAATTGTAGTTTAACATGATTCCAAATAAATTTTGAATTTTTGTTTAACAACATTCTAAATTAGCTCGACATTTTGAAAAATTTGGGAATTTTAGTTTGACGACATTCTAAATAAATTCTGAAAATTTCACAGTAATCGAATGCTTCAATGTTATGAAGAAATTCATTTTATTGCTCAACTTAAAAATAAAATATACAAAATATTAAAAAAAAAAAAACTGCTCGTCATAAAAATAGCACTTTACCTTTTCTTGTTGATATAACGAAATTTTTTTATAATAAAAATGCCAAAAACTAATTTCTTATATTATACATATATGTTCTTTTTTAATTTTTTGGTTTGCGTATGAATTATTTTTGAATTTATTTTAAAACAGAAAAATAATTCCTAAATCATTCTTAGCTTAAATTTAAGTTTTAATCAAGAGCTATAAGATTAATCTTTACTAAAAATAAAAAAAATGTTTTAGCATATGTTTTCTTTTTACTTTAGATAAAGAATTTCCCAAATAGCACTTCATTTTTATTTTTACCAATTTTTGTTGATATAGTATATCGTCATCAACGAAAAGTTTTTGTAATAAATATGCCAAAAACTAGTTTTTTATATATAATATATTTATACCTCAATATAATAAGAGTTAAATGAACACATATTTCATATTATACCTATGATCATATTATATAGATCATAGATATAAAATGTAATATACAATAATTTAACTAACAAGTTATTTATTTCAAGAATTTTGGGAAATGTTGCTACGGGTATTTCACAGTTGAGCATGCTCATCAGTAGTCAGCTTTCTTATATGAGTTTGCCTTAATATTGAAGGCGGAGATGAAGGGGGGAGGAGTAGGAGTAGGAGTAGGAGAAGGAGAAGAAGGAGGAGGAGAGAACGACCCTTTAATTGAATATTAATAACAAAATCCTGCATATTATAAGCAGCAGTGCCCAGCGCCAAACGAATAACGAAAACCGAATAACGAATAACGAATAAAGAATAAAGAAGAGAAAGGATCAGCTAAGCAAAGGTTCGTCTCCGCTTAATATATGCGCATATCCGTGTCTCGTAGCTGCGATTGTATTGGTGTGTGCTGTCACTTTCTTTGCCTTTGTATGTGTGCACACGCGCAGCGAAGAGCGAGAGAGAGAGAGAGTAAAGAGAGGGGACGGGCGGGCAAGTGGCAATTGGCAAGGTCCTGCCACTAAAGTTGTATGTCCTGACATGTCAAATGTTAATATCATTATACGCAACTCGATTCCCAGCAATTCAATTCGCCCCAATTCGCCTCAATTCGCTTCAACTCGCTGCGACTGCTGCAACTACAGTTCTGTGTGTGTGTGTGTGTGTGTGTGTCTGTGTGTGTGCCACAAACTCTGCAGACTTTAACTCAATTTTCAAGTGGCACGCAGCTGTCCGGACTTCAGTTTTGCAAGCGGAAAAGTGTTGCAAAAAAAACACAAAAATGATAAAAAAAAAAAATGAAGGTTGTTTCCATTTGCAGTATCGCCTGCAAAACGCCCATTAAAGCAGTTACTTTATGTGAAATCAAATGACATATATTTAATGAAATCAATTTGCAATTCATCAACTTGATCGCGAAAATTTTACATACAATTTATATGAGACTTTACATTACTTAAAATTCTTATTTCAATTTATGAAAGTATGAAAAATCATCAAGTTTTGTCTTTAATAATAATAATAGTAGTAATAAAATTCACATTTGAATTTATCGAAGCATGAAAATCATCAACTTTATCTTTTTTATTTTACTTCAAATTTCTATGTTTACTTTTTCTGAAATTCTGTTTTTAATTAAAGTAAAAAAATTGCATTAAATTTTAAATTTACTAAAAATTCTTATTTTAATTTATGAAAGTATGAAAATCATCAAGTTTGTCTTTAATAATAATAATAATAATAATAATAATAATAATAATAATAATAATAATAATAATAATAATAATAATAATAATAATAATAATAATAATAATAATAATAATAATAATAATAATATAATAATAATAATAATAATAATATAATAATAATAATAATAATAATAATAATAATAATAATAATAATAATAATAATAATAATAATAATAATAAAATTCACATTTGAATTTATGAAATCATGAAAATCATCAACTTTATCTTTTTTATTTTACTTAAAAATTCTTTCTTTGCTTTTCTTGAAATTTTGTTTTTAATTCAAGTTAAAAATTGAATTTAATTTTAAATTTACTAAAAATTCTTATTTCAATTTATGAAAGTATGAAAATCATCAATTTTGTCTTTAATAATAATAATAGTAGTAATAAAATTTACATTTGAAATCATGAAAATCATTATTTTTATGTTTTTTATTTTACTTATAAATTCTTTCTTTGCTTTTCCTGAAATTCTGTTTTTAATTCAAGTAAAAAAATGGCATTAAATTGAATGTGAATTAATTGGTAAACAACAGAACTTTAATCTGTTAGTCATCAACAGCTAATAATAATCACAATTCTTTCCTTATGATTGCATTATTTTATTAACCAATAACTCGCGATATCTTTGACATTAATTGGCTTTTACACTCGTATGATTTTTATGTATGCTTATTAATTGGGCATAACTATAACGAAAACTTGAAGCTAATGAGAAGGCGACATCGAGTCTTCTAGGAAGTCGAATGGATGAAATAGGAAGTTGCCCAAGGGAGGGAGAGAGGGAGGAAGGAATGCGTATTGGGAATGGGAACGGAAACCCATTGAGCCCAGAATAGTGGTTCAGTTAACTAACCAAAAGACCTAAAACAGCTAAAAGCAAAAGTTATGTGTGTGTGTGTGTATAAAATCATGTCGAGTCATTTCCTGTACAACTTTTCGCCACACACACACACACACACACACACACACGCACACAGGACTAAGGCCACTAAAAGCAGGCAAAACCAACAAAAACACACAAAAAATTGAAATAAAATAAACCGAGGAAGGGCAAAAAAACGCGACGAACAAAAAAGTAGAAGTAGTAGCAGAAAAATAAATATATATTTAAGTATATATTAAAATGGTATAAGCTCGAGTCAGACAAGAAAGAGAGAGAGAGAGGGAGTTTGCTCTCTAAGCATGCTGGCCCTTTAATGGTCATAAAAATTTTATTATAATTTTTAATAATTTAGACGAGCATATTACGGGTGGCACTCGAGAAGGGAGAAGGGGGAGAGGAGGGCTGTGTGTGTGTGTGTGTGTGTGTTTGCTATCACATGCTGGCTGAGAGGCCAACGCGATGCGAATGCGAATCCAGATCTGTGGCTAGGCCATAGACGAAGTCCGACTCAGACCGAGACCGGCACGCACACACACACACAGAGATATATATACACGCGAAAGTGCAAATGCCGTAAATCATGGCCCAGGTAAACAAGCAGCAGAAGCAGCAGCAAAAGTGGAAGAAGCAACAACACACACACAAAAAAAAGGCAACCCAAAATAGAAGCAGCAGCAAAAACGAGAAACAAAAATGAAATGAAATGAAATGAAGGCAAACGCCACACTCTGAGTGTGTGTGTGTGTGTGTGTGGCAAGGAGGATGTGCCCCAATCTGGATGGGGAGGGGGAAGAGAGACAGGCAGAGAGACAGTTTGCCCGGGTCAGCTGGTGCACAAGCTGGTTGCGATGTCCTTCAGCGTTTTGTGCCGCGACTCGGCGATAACTTGATGAAATCGTTAGCATTACCGTTAGACGTGCCACGTTAACGCCACTGCAACAACACAGTGCAACATATGTTCTTCGCTATACACCTGTGCTAAGTGAGTGAAAGACTGTGTGAGGTAAGGAAGAGAGAGGGAGGTGGGACAACTAACCAAATCAAGCCATGAAAAATGATACAGCAAACGAACCACTTTTGCAGCTCCTCGAGCAGCAGCACCACCTTCCTTCCACCCCCTCTCCTCCCTCAATGTTAATGGTGTTTAAGCAATTTTAAAATGTCACCTTGACTAAAAGGTAGTACAGAGGCAACTGCTATTTGTATGGCTGAAATATAATCACTAATTGCCTCTCAAAGCGTATACAAATAATTTCGTTTTCGCTAACTTATTTAGTTGCACACCTAATATAACTAACTAAAGTTCGTTATTTAATAAATTCAAATGTGTACCATTTAAGTTGCAGCCCAAAAGTATGCTACACTTTTAACTAAACACAACTTGTTAACTGACTGAGTCACTGCTAAGTGTTGTTGTATGTACAAATATGTACAATGAAAGTCAAGTAAACCATGCCCAAAAATAACTACTGTATTTAACCTTTGCGTGCGTGAATGCCAATTCTATGGCAAGAATTCTACTGGGTCAAAATCAACTCGCGTCTCAAGTACTAATTGATTTCAAGTGGACAGCCCAAAAGTATGCTATACTTTTTAATGAAGCAACTGCTTGCACAGCAGGCAAGTACACTGCTTGGACAAGCTGCTTGCCACTACTGTGTGTGGTTGTGTGTTTATTAAATATGTTTTGTGTGTTTTGATTGACATTAAAAATATATATGCTGCTGCTGCTGCTGCTGCTGTTGCTGCAGTGCGAGTAATAGTCGCAAAAGCCACAAATGCCAAGGCCAAACCACACAGGGCGCACATGACATGTAATGGGAGAGGGGTAGAGAAGGGAAGAGCGTGTGTTTTCGAGTGGGTGCAGCTGCAAATGCCCGTGTGGCATGTGACCATGTTGAACTGATGAATCGGACCACTGTGCAAGTGTACGTATGTATGTGTGTGAGTGTGTGTGAGTGCTTTCGCGTATATGTTTCAATTTCACGGCGGAACCATTCACAGTTACAGTTACAGTTGCAGTTGCAGTTTCATTTGCGACTTGCCTGCTCTTGATTGCTTGACTGACACACACACACACACACCCAAACATACACACGCAGAGATTTCTAGCTGTTATTTGTTTGCATTGCTTGCGCTGCTTTTCACAATTTTCGCGCATTTCCCTTTCATTTGACTAAACTTGACCCACAAATCGTGCGCCAGCAGGCTGGCAGCAATTCAACCAAAATTATTCAGCTGCTGTAGAATTTGACATGGCACAACTTTAACTGCATATTTTACCATTGCAATGGGATAAACCACCAGTGAAAAGTGTGATTAGAAAATTGTGCAAGAGAGAGAGGGAAAATGAAAGTGCTGTTAAAGCAATTTTAAATGAACTCCATGCGCGCTGCAGCAAGCAGTAGATGAACTGCTTTGCGCAAAACAACTGACAAAGCAGTACACTGCTTGACATAGGTGTGCAAGTATCACAAAATGGTGTGTGTCCAAGCTAAGCAAGCCAACAACCAACTGTTGGTGAAATTAAATTGGAATTTACTTTTACACCAACTACAGTGAATATTGACTAGTTTAGATAAATCTATTTTTAAAAAAAATGCATAAAAATCATGAATTTATTTGAAATTAACCGATTTGTTGTTTATTTCTACTTGCAGCACGAATAAAGGCGACTTGCAACGCGCCTAATCACGATGTTGCCATATCGTCAGCCCCTGCTGACTCTGCTCCTGCTTGCCACGCTGCTCGTCCTGCCAAATGCCACGCTGGCCAAGTCAAAGAAGGGCAACAAATCGAACCAGAACTCACACTACAGCGACTCCTCATCGAGTGGCAGCAGCAACAGCAACAACAATGCGGGCAACAGCGACGAAACCACAAAAATCAAAGGACACGGCGATGGAGGCCAACACTTTGCCATGGAGCCACAGGATCAAACCGCTGTCGTCGGCTCACGCGTAACGCTGCCGTGTCGCGTCATGCAAAAGGTCGGTGCACTGCAATGGACCAAGGATGACTTTGGCCTCGGCCAGCATCGCAATCTCAGCGGCTTCGAGCGCTACTCGATGGTGGGCAGCGATGAGGAGGGCGATTTCTCGCTCGACATTTATCCGCTGATGCTCGACGACGATGCCAAATACCAATGCCAGGTGGGACCTGGGCCACAGGGTGAGCAGGGCATACGATCGCGATTCGCCAATCTGACGGTGCTTGTGCCACCCGAGGCGCCAAAGATACTGCAGGGTGACTATCTGGTGACCACCGAGGATCGTGAAATTGAACTCGAATGCGTGTCGGTGGGCGGCAAACCCGCTGCGGAAATCACCTGGATCGATGGCCTGGGCAATGTCCTCACCGCCGAGAGTTTCTTTGAACCGCTCGCCGATTCCAGACGCGTCACCACCAAATCCGTCCTCAAGCTGGCGCCCAAAAAGAAATATCACAATACGACAATCACGTGTCAGGCGCAAAACACCGCCGATCGCACATATCGCTCAGCCAAAGTGCTACTTGAGGTGAAGTATGCGCCCAAGGTGTCCGTTTCAGTGGTGGGCGGTGCTCTCGCCGAGGGACGCATCCCAGAGGGGGCTGAGGTTATTCTCGGCTGCCAGGCGGATGCGAATCCGCACGAGGTCAGCTATCGCTGGTTCATCAACGATGAGCTCATGACTGGCGACTTTACCACCAAAATGGTAAGTGTGTGGGGTTGGAATTAGAGAATTGGAAATTAAGTCGAGACTGTTAAACGAGTATTTCATAAATGATTTGACTCCTTCTCTAATATTCCCAATGAAAAGTTCTACATAACTTTATGGGTAGATTGAAAAATTCAATTTCGTTAAATAGAACATTATTGAGAAAATAATTATTTATTTTAATACTCCTAAAGGGGCATTGAAAAATCGGTACTTTATCCATATAAAGTCATTTTATAAAATATACCATTAGAATGAAGCTTAAGTTAGAAAAAAATTATTATAATCGATTTAAATAGAAATTCCCAAAAAGTTCTTTAAAGCTTTTCAGAATATCTCTTAATATTTAAGTTAATGAAATTGCACTAAAATATAAAATATATGAAATTAATCTAAATAAAGCTAAAAATCTAAGAGATTTGATTAAAATGATTCCATTTGAAAGTACATTTTTCAGAAAAATTATTTTCATATTTATTATTGTAATATAAAAAAAACTCCTGATTTTACATCACTCTATTCCAAACAGTAATTTAAAGTTTTTTTTTTTAGAATATTTCTTTATATTAGGTTGTTTCTATACAAATTTTCATATAACATTAAAGAAACGAAACTTGATAAAGTTGTAAATTGAATTTAAGCGATTTGATTCGTATGTTACATTATTAAGATTTGATTTAAAGAAAAATGTTCAGACAATTTATTCATCAACATAGTATGAAAATTAAAGTATGTAAAAAATATGCAATTTCTCATTAACTCATTTACATTCATTCTTTTAAAATGAATAATTTTAAAATATGTATATAAATATCAAAAGTGCAGATAATAATTTAAAGGTTTACAAAACCAAATTGGGACACAATCAATTTTGTTGGAAGAAAAATTTGAATTAAAATTAATGATTTCTTGACAGTAGTCAACAGTTTAGTGAAAAATAAGCAGGCTAAACATTTGTTTTCTCTCCTAACTAATCCCTGTTTGCTTCTTCCACAGATCATACACAATGTAACGCGACAATATGACGAGGCGATCGTCAAATGCGAGGTGGTCAATGCCGTTGGCAAGAGCGAGGAAACCGAAACGCTCGACATCAGCTGTAAGTTGGCTGCATTCTTTGACCCCTTCGAAAAAACCTTTACTAAAGAACTTTCTCTTTATTTGTGCAGATGGTCCCGTGTTTCGACAACGACCCGCCAGCAAGGAGGCTGACTTGGGTGCCACTGTAACGATGCGCTGTGAAGTAGCCGGAAATCCTGCGCCGAAGATCGAATGGATCAGCGAAAACTCCGATCGGGTAAGTTCAACAAAATGCCAAGCGATGAACTCGAGCTAAATTCCTCTCTCACTCTCTCCCTCTCTCTCTTAAGGTTGTGGGAAACTCACCGGAGCTGAAGATCAAGGTGAGCAGCAATACAGCGGGACGTTACTTCTGCAAGGCGACGGTCGAGGGTTTTTCCGAGATCGGTGCCGAGGCAACGATCTATGTGAAACGTGCACCGATCATCACCTCACAGAAGGTGCAATTCGGTGCCGTTGGCTCGCGGGCAAAGATCGATTGTCTGGCGTTTAGCATACCGAAGGCAGAGCATATACTCTGGTCCTTTGAGGGCAAACTGATAAACATGAGCAGCGCCGATCCGGATATCTACATATTCGAAGAGCATCATCTGCCCGAGGGCGTGCGTGCTGCACTGATCATCAAGGAGAGCCGATCGACGCATTATGGCAAATACAATTGCACCGTACTGAATTCGTATGGCGGTGATTCGCTGATGATTACACTTGTTCCCGAACCGGGCAGCATACCAGTTGTCCTCGTTGTCTTGGGATCGATCTCAACGGTGGCCATTGTGCTGCTGATCGTGATGATTGTGATCGTGTATGGCAAGCGACGCAGTCGCAAGAAGCCAATGCCAGCCGATGTTATACCGGAGGCATCGCGTGGCGGCGATAAGCTCAACGAACTGAAGAGCGAACTGCGCTCCAAGGCCTACGATGTGGAGTACTCCGAGGCGGGCAACGATGGCCTCGCCATCAATCTCACCCAGACGCCAATGCCGGATGTCCAAATGAAGGGCGCCACCTTGGGTGTTCCTCTCGCTGGTCCCGTCAAGTTCGACGAACGCTTCTCGGGCGATTATGGCGAGCGTTACAATCGCCAGTGTCACATCAAGAATCTGAAGAATCAACAGGAGCAGGCCTACAAGGAGAGCACCACCAATGGCTATGCGCCGTACTTTGAATACGCTCTCGACTACAGTCCGCCCGCCGACAGTGGCAAGCCGAAAGCCAGCGGCGGTGGCGGTGGCATCAACTCAGCCACCTTGCCCCATTATGCCGCCAATGTGGCAACCTCAGCGGCTGGCGGCGGCGGTGGTGTTGTCACATCGACCACCATGGGCGGAAGTGGGGCCAGCTTGCCACGCAATCAGCGTCACGAGTTGCACCAGCAGCAGCCACAGACATCGCAGGCCAACGGATTTCTGGGTAAGTTTTCAAATCAACAGAAGAACTAGTTCATTAAACTAGTTAATACTGACTACATTCAACTTATAGCCTTGAGAATGATTATTTTCCATAAAAGTTTGTGTATGTAAAAAGAACTAGTTCCGCCGCATATTCATATTTACAATACGAAAGCACGCACGAAAGAAGAAAACTTGCAAAATTAGATTAGAAGAAAATAAAATACAGTCAACGCTCGCAAATCAGAACCATTAAAAACATCATATACTGAAAACTCTTTTGTTTTTAAAGTAATTCGTAAAGTAATTTCCAACAAATATTCAAATATGTTGACAATGTTTTTTACCTAACTAAAACATAAAAAAAGCTTCTTAAAAAAATGTTTAATTACATATTTTGTTTTTACTTTATTTTTGATTTTATTGCATTTAACAAAAATAAGTAAATTAAACTAAACAATTCAGTGCAATACATGTAAACACATTTAATTCACTCAAAGTACTTAAAAAACATACATTTCAAAGAATTTCAATTCGTTAGCGGCTACTTCGTTTTGTTCTTCAAATAAGTTACCGAAAAGAAATAGATCAAAGATTACACACTTAAAATTACATTAATTAAGATTGTTAAAGAAAAAACTAGTTCCAAAACCTGGGTCATTTTTTAGTTTAGGTTTGTTCATGAAATTCCTTTCAAAAATGAGCAAAATAAGCTGAAACAAATTTCACGAAAATCAAAACGTGCTGGAACTAGTTCCAAAACATGAGTAATTTTTATGTTATTCACTTAATTAGGTTTGTTCAAGAAATTCCTTGCAAAATAAGCTAAAACAAATACTACCAAAATCAAAACGTGCTGGAACTAGTTCCAAAACATGAGTAATTTTTATGTTATTCACTTAATTAGGTTTGGTCAAGAAATTCCTTGCAAAATAAGCTAAAACAAATACTACCAAAATCAAAACGTGCTGGAACTAGTTTCAAAACATAAGTCATTTTTATGATATTTAATTAATGATGTTTGTTTAAGAGATTCCTTTCAATAAGTTAAAATCAAAACATGCCGGAACTAGTTCAAGATCTAGCTTGGCTAATCGTTACAACTAGTTCTTAATTCAAGTATGCGAACAAATCGATTAATCATTCTTCTCTTTTCTCGTCGCTCTCTCTCTCTCTTTTTAGGTCAACCGCTGTTGCAGAACGGCATCGATAGTCGCTTTAGCGCCATCTACGGCAATCCGTATCTACGCACAAATTCATCCATTTTGCCACCGCTACCGCCGCCGAGCACCGCCAATCCAGCGGCCACGCCCGCCCCACCGCCCTACCATGCTGCCCGGCATGCCAACAGCAACGGGGGCCTGAAACACTTCATTGGCAGCGGTTACGGGGCGAGTGCCAGCCTCAGCATGGGTTCTGGAACCGGAACCGGAGTCGGCGGTGGAATTGGAGTCGGTGGCGGAGTCGGTGGCGGAGTTGGAGCTGGAAGCAGTGCGAGTGGCGGACCTGGCAGCGTCAGTGGCAGCAGCTCCAATTTGACGGCGAGCAGTAATACACTGGCGGCCACGCCTCTCACACAGCCCTCGCTCTGCGGTGGCCCCTTAGGAGGCGTGGGCGTAGGCGTGGCTGGGTCACAGCAGAGTGCACAAAGTCCCTCCGGGCAGTTCATACTGCCCACCAATGGCAAGGGCGTTACACAAAAGGGGCCGTTGGCCACGCATGTTTAAGCGAGTAGCGGATCCGGAACTGGAACTCGAACCGAAACCGGAACCGGAACTGCAATTGGAGCTCGCATTAGCCGAGTGTAGCGCATATTTATTCGATCTGTATTTGTATTTGTAATGTCTAGACTCTAGACTCCCCCTAGGAAACTAAGCGCAGTTCTAATGTGTGTGTAATATTTTTTTTTGTTTTTTTTTTCGAACATAATTCGATCATATATAAAAAACCGTATTGTGATTTATAGCGTTAATTATTTTATGGCAAACTCAAGCAAAGAAAACATTTAACAAGAAAATGCAACAAAAAAAAAAAAAAAAGAAACGAAAAAAAAAATCGAATGAGAACGAATATGAAAATGAAAAGAGAAAAACAAAAAAAAAACAGTCAGTAAGGCAAATATATATATATATATATAGTGCAAATTTTAAGATCGATGAGATTATCGATTTAACAAATGAAATGAAATCTATATCAATTATCGAAAACGTATCGAAATGCGAAACTTGAAAAGTTCATTTTAACCGCGAGTTGAAAGCAAAACCACAAAACATTGCAAACTATTCACAAAACAAAAACGAAAAACAAATTATAATATGAAAAAAAAAAACAAATGAACATAAATAATAATATTGCCTGTAGTTAGTTCCAAAGTAAAACGCAGCAGCATCCGCAACATTTTCTAAGCCAAAATTTATTACATTTTTAGACTTACAAAACGGACTAAAATACATGCTAGAAAATACTTCAAAACGACTGCGGCAAAAGCCGTTGTTATTATTACAATTTGGTCAAGTTACGGCACTGTATAAAAAAAACTAGTTCCAAGTCAAAACACAAAAAAAAAGAAACTTGTAAGAATCTAAATTAATTATTTCACTGCCCAATATCTTTACATAATATGTATTTTATTTTTTTCTTTATGTTTACGTACTCGTATATTATCCGATTGTTATACAATGTTCGACAAAAAGGTCTCTTAACTACCACCCAAATTCATTACAGGGTATACAGTGTATCAGCTTGACCGAATTGCGATAGCACAGCGTCAATGTGAAACCATTTCAATTTTAGCCACTAAGACATAAAACCTAAAATAAATTATGTATTTATATGTATATTAAAAATTGATATATTACATATCTATATACGTATATATATCATAATGTATATGGATCGTATATATATATAGCGCATTTGTGTATGTAGGCCAGATGGTTTAACGCTTAACTTAATTTACTAAATAGCTGTAAAAGAAAAGTAATGAAATATTTAATCGTAATTCGATATACATACGAGTATAAGTAGTACATAAAAAAGAAAACAAAATTATATATATATATATATATCTACATAAAAGCAAGTGTAATACACTGCAATTTTTTTTTCTGCATAGTAAAAATACACAAAAAAGTAAAATTAGCATAAGAATTTAAACATTTTAAACATAATCTAGAAACCGAAATGAAAACAAAACAGCTTAGCGAAATTTGTAAAACATATTTGAGAGATCTACCAAAAAATTAAAAACAATAAAAGAAACCAAAAAAAAAAAAAACATGAAAAACATCAACAACTGAAATTATTGTAAAAAAAATTTTAAAGCATAAAAATGAAAACAAACAAAAAAAATATATAATGAAAGAAAAAAACGAAATGCTGCCTTATGATTCCTTGTGAAATTTGTTGGGTTCTTAAATTACTTGTGTATTTAAGCCAATACTTATTAAATTTTTTTTTTATTAAATATATATTAATATATAGAAATATATTAATACAAGTCTAGTGAATGAAAGTCGCTTTAAACGTTTATTGTTTAAACTTTTTAACTAGATGATGATGCTATTTGATTTTTGTTGTGCTATTTGCAGAGCTTTTACGTAAGTTCATAAGGAGGTAATGAATCGAAAAATTGAAATAAAAAAAGAAGAAAATTTAAAAATTAACATTAACAAAAAGTAAACGAAACTTTTGGGTAAAATGTCAAGCGAATCAATTAAAAGTTCAATTAAGTGCAGAGAAAGAAATACAATTACAAAATAATAAGCGTCAAATGAAAAAAAAAAAGAAAAATATCGAAAAGAAATCCTATTAAGCCAAGTAAATATGATAATTATACATTACGAAATATGCATGTGAAATGCAAGTAAAGTTAAAGCAAATAGCAAATGATAAGAATGAGATGCAAAAAGTTTGTAGAACAACAAAGCAGAAGAACTAAGCAAAGTGTGAAATTTCGTGTAATATGAAAATTAATTCAATTAAAACCTAAGTCAACAAACTCAAATTAGTTGAAATAAAAAAACCTAAAATGAAATAAAACTCAAGCTATTGGTAATTTTACGCCACATTACAGGGTATGTACCGGTCGACTACTAAACTACTCCTTCGTAACAGGGTATTTGAAAGTCGACTTCGAATATCGTCCGCTGAAAAGGATTGCGAAATCAATGTTTGATTGGGATTATTCATTTTATGTGATCTACAGAATTCCCAAGTGACTGAACCAGTTCAGTAGTTCAAGCGTGAACTTGTTCTGAACTAAACGACAACAATTTTAGCTGTCATAGCCGGAGCAGATCGTCGCACCGTCGCGCAATGAAAAAAAGAAAAAAACAAGTATTTAATTTTTGCAGCCATTTTGAAATTGAAAAGAAATAACGACACAGCCAACATCAACAACAACTACAACAACAGCAGCAACAACAAGAATGCAAGCCAGCCCAGCGACGCAGGCGCAGTAGCTGTCGCTGAGAGCACGATCTGCGATTCCACGATCTCTCTAAGGAGCACCACCAAAAAGTAAAGAGTAATATGTTTGTTCGCTCAATCAAACAGGTTAGTAAAATGCTTTATTGTACTGAGTGGTTAAGTCAATGGGTTTCAAAATATGTTTTTTAGTAGCATTTCTGTATTTTCTAAATTTGAAGTAAATATAATATAAATGTGAATTAAATTAATATTAATTCCTGACTCTGAACGTTGCAAGCGAAGCTGTAATATGTTGCTTACAGTGTCCCAACGCGGCGCACATTAACTTAAGCAGCGAGCATATTACTGCTCTATCATATACTACTGTGTTTGCTCTCACTTATGAGCGCGCGTTGAGCGTCCGGTTTGCAAATGGATCTCGGCTCACTGTGGCCTGTTCGGAGAGCGCAAAAGAGCGCGAAATAAGAGAGCGTGAGCGCGAGAGCGTAAACGAGGAGAGAGCCGGTTATCATCATCGTTGTCGTTGTCTTTTCCGGGGGTTCAGGCAAAGCGACGCTCGTGAGCGCGGCTCAAAGTGTTGCGAGTCGTGAAACGAAACGGATATCGAGGCGGACAGTCTGCATGAGCAGTCAGCACAAATTGCAATTGCATGGGATATTTTTTTTTTTGTTTGAGTGCCTCGCTTCAATTGTGTGTGTGCATGTCTGTGCGTCTATGTGTATGTGAAGTGCAAAAGCGACGCAAAATTTAACTCGCACCACAGGCAAAGAAACGAAAACAACAACAACAGCATCGAGAGCAATTCAAAGAGGCAACAACAATATGGCGTTTAATGCCGCCGCATGCGAAAATGTGCAGCATGCGAATGCGTTGCGGCGACTAATATAATAATCGCTATCGCGTTCGGTATCGGTATCGTCTAACGCTCATCGTCATCGAAATATTCAAATATTCTTTTTTTGATTATTTTTTTTTGTCCACGTTGTGTGGTGTCCTCTGTGTTTTTGTGTTCGTTCTGTGCATGCGCAAACAAATCAAGTAAAAGCTAATTTCGCGAGAGTGAGATAGAGGAAAGCACAGAAACAACAGCAGCAACAACAACAACAACGCGACTCCAATACGCATTTGCGTATATGTGTTTAAGTGTCAGTGTGTGTATGTGAGCAAAGGAAGCAACGCGTTTTGTCTTTGTCTTCTACAGTCGATCAATTTCAAAGTTAGTTGCGGTTGCGCGTGGAAATGTCGCCGTCGCCAGCGTCGACGTCGGCGTCGCTGCATACAACCAACGGCAACGGGCGGCCCTTAATTGTTCTATTCGCTTGGCTGCAAAATACATAAAAGTGCATTAGGAATTACACAAGAAAATATAAAAGAGAAAAGAAACAAAAATAAAAAACCCCAAAGTCAAAGTGAGACAACAACAACAAACTGCATACATAAAAATTACAACACATACATCTACACAACTACCACAACAAAATCAACGACTAGCAAAAAAAAACTCAAATCATAAAAACGCAAATCTTAAACTGGATTACAATGCAGTTACAGCGCAGCAGACGTCGCTGTCGCGTCGCCGCACACAGAATTTGGATTAACGAAATGCTTGCGGGCGTCGCGCTGCTGCTGCTGGCGCTTGCTAACTTCAGCTGCGCACAAGCGACGGGTAAGTGTAATATTAAAAACAAACAACAAAAAAAAAGAAACACAAAGTATATGCATTCTAAATGCAAAACAAAGAATGAAGTATAAAACAATAATCGAATCAAATACAAAAATATTTTTTATATTTTTTTTGGCATGCATTTTGAATTCGTCTGCATTTTCGTTCACTCGTTTTCGTTTCCCTTTCTATTTGCCTCTCGTATTCCTTTTCGCCTCGCTGTTCGTTGCTGTCGCTCCTGTGTGCGCCTGCTTGCCATGCCTTGCCTGCGCTCTCAGAGCACGGACAGGTGGTCGCTGGATCGCTCTCTCTATCTCTCTCTCTGGGCTGCGCACGCTCTCTCGCTCGCATTGTGCATGCTTGCCCTCTCTCTGTCTGCCTTGCTCAGATTTCTGTGTGCGCAGCTTGAGCATATTTTTGTTGTTGTATTTGTATTGTATTTTACCGTCGGCAGCCTTTCGTTTCGTTTCATGCCATTTTGTCTCATTGCGATATGTACACACAGTTTGCTGTGCTCTGCTGTGCTGTATGTGTGTGTGTATGACAGTTGACACTGTTATACTTGCTAGCATATTATTTCTTTTGTCAACTTCCTGTAGTTCAGCTCTCGATGTCGATGTCACTACTGTCTCTGTCTTTGGGCTTTTGTGTGTGGACCCCCAATAATAATTAGTCTCACTTGTCAAACTTTTGTGCGTCGCTATTTGCACGCACAACACAAAGAGAGCGAGACACAGAGAGTGAGGAACAACTTCACTCCAAATCGAACTCTATAGGGTCTGGGTCTGGGTCTGGGGGTCTGTAGAATATGCAGACATCATGCATGAAAATACAATATTTGCATATGCGCCCCTTGTCTAATCATTGTGTCAACAGTCGTCTTCTTACTTATACACATACAAAGTGTGTGTACTTAGGTGTAGGTGTTGTAGTTGTATCTACTCTCATTGCCCTTACAAACTTGTTAAACTTTCCAGGAATTATAAAAAAAAAACACCTTATTTTTCGCTGGAATACATAAAAAAAGAAAAGAAACGAAGGTAATATTATCGGTCATTAGACGACGTTCCTTTTTTTTTATGGACACAGCGCGATATGTGAATTAAGCAGAAATATCTTTAATCTAATGATGCCTTACGTTGAAAGCTAAATTAATCATTCCCAGCTCAGTTTAAATGCCACAAAGCCGATAGCTCTGACTTGCTGTGGCAAGTCTAGTTTTTTGTTGTTGTTGCTGTTACATTTTGCATCATATTTGTCGCTTTTAGCGATTTCCTCGACTCGGTTTCCTCCATTAGCCCCCGTTCACCTAGCGACCGATTGTCTATGATATTGACAGCGCTGAACGTTTTGCATATCAGATCCGCTCTCCATTAAGGCGCCATTAAATCTGCGACAAATTAGTGGCACTTGAGTTGCCAATGCAACCAAAAGGATGAAAAAAAGGTAGACATAAAGCGACTTTCCCATTCATTTTCATTCACATTGACATTTAAGCTCGGTTGTTTAATATTATGCATAATCGACAACAACCACAACAACAAGTTGGTAACATTTGCATGCATTTTAATAATTTACGCCCGGCATTGAAGCAGAAGAGAACCACGCCCCGTTGGCGCAGCATCTTGGCGAGCATTCAACTTTCGCTTGGCGTCTCTCAGATTTTTTGTTGGTTGGTGCTGCTGCAGCTGACAAATCATGTTGCTTCCCCCCTCACCAACTTGGAGCCTGCTGGACTTGAGCGTAACGGTTTTTCTGTAGCGAGCGGCTGCAACCACCGAAACAGCAAAAAAAAATATATATACGAGTATAATGAAAAGGAAAAAAGCCACCGAGCGAAAAGCGACAGCTGCCATACAGAGTTAGAGGGATCTCAACAGCAACAAACGACACTCTGCTGTGTTCTGTGTGTGTGCAACTGCAACCCCTAAGCATATTGCACAGGCGCGTCCTTTTTACTGTTTGCTCTGCTGATCAAATTACGGATAAACAGCAGGGCGAACGAAACAGAGACAGCTACAAACGGTGAGCGAGAGAGTGAGCGGGAGAACACACATACTACCTCTCTACCTAGGCACATACACGAGACAAGACGATCCGCACCGAAGCGATCCGAAGTCGAGCCGAACCTCGCTCGCAGCCACAAAACAAGTTCTCCGTCTACTTTTGTATCGCGTCGTTCGTATTTTCAATGTCGCGCATTCTCCCTGTTGTGCCTGCACTTTTAGCCAGCAACTGCAAAAGTATTTCCTGTCTGCTCTGCTGCTGCCTTTTCTCTCTTCTCTGCTCTCCTTCTCCTCTATCCTTATCCTTAGCCTTAGCCGAACTGTGCGCACCCTAAAAAACATTCAACATTTCTTGACTCTGCCCCGAAATGTGCTCTTCCCGAAAATTATTGTAAGTCACGCACATACAAAACTGGCTGCTAGATCTTCTCCTTAATTATCCCTGTTTGCTGTTGATTTCGGCATATGGGAATTATAAATAACGATAGTGTCTTGCCCATAGGAAAATCATATATGTACACGTAATTCCAATGCGACCCGTAGAGTGCAAAATTAGCTAAGGGATCGTTAATGATGCCCCAGTAATCGTAATAACAGCTAAAAGATTAAGGAAAGCAGTTTCATACATTTTGAGAGATTGAAGTAAACTTGACTTCCACTCTTTAATTCAAGGGGAAGTTTAGATGAAGTCATAAGAATGAATAATACAACTGTATGTTATATATATATAGAAATATTTAGGTTTTTTAAATCTAGAAAATACCTTTTGTATTGCAACATTGTTGCCAAAAAAGAAAAGCATCAAAATGCTTGCTGATTAAGTTCTTGATACCCAACACATGTCAACACATCAGCTTGCTTGAAATCGAGTAAAGCTTATAATATGTACATGAAAGTAAAGCAGGTAAAAAAAAACACAATGTCGAGGGAATGAAAGAAAGAAGACACAAGTGTTTTAAGCCTTTCTTTTTGATTCACACAATTAGTCTGGATATAATTAAGTGCCTTCCGGCGATAACCGAGTCTCAACGCAACACAGGAGCGCAATGGAGCAATGTCAACTTGTGTGAAAGTTGTTGCCCAATTGAAGCCTGTCCGTCTTTTTGGCCGTCTTGTTGCCTGCCTGCTTGAATATCATCAGCAGCAGCAGCAGAGGCGATGGAGTTGTTGTTGTCCGTTCCCCCCTCCTCGAGACCTCTTCTCTCTTTGCTTTGGGTGCCTGTTTTTTTTTCATACGGGGCACTTATCGCCCATTTGCTGTCACATTTATTAATTAATCGATGCCGCCTTTTGGTAACTTTCTCAGCACTTAAGCGATTGGTAACTTAAGACTTAATTAAAAAAACGGAATATGTAAGCTTGCTAATTTTGTGATGCGTTAAATCTGAAACAAATACCGAAAGTCGATCGGAAAGAACAAAAAACTGAAATAAAAAAGAAGTAGAAGAAAATGGTAGCAAAGTGTTGTGTAGTGAAGTGAAGTAAAGTAAATGCAGCAGTTGGTCTGAACCGAAAACGAAATAAACCCGTTTAAAGGCCCGCTTGCATATTGATTATAATGCTGTGTTACTTGATACCACCTCAAGATGATGATGATGATCGTCATCATCATCATTGTGTTGATGTTGCAGAGCAGTTCCGTTTAGACAGGCGATCCTGTTTTTGTTTGCAAAAAAAAATACACACACACACACAGCTCTTTATAACGTAGAGAAGAGAGTGAGAAAAATTTGGATTTATTTTTGTTGGTTTGGTTTGGCAGGTAGAATTTTGCGATGCTCCGGAAATCACAGACAGTAAAGTAATGCTGTTGATGATGTTAATGCTTTTGGCTGGGAGTGGTGGGGGGCAACATAGAATGCAAGTTGTAACATTAGTTGCAAGTCGCTTTCCCATCACATCAGACTCGAGACTCGATTGGATGGACATATTGGACATTGCATAAACATGACTCGCTGTCATTGTTCCCATCATCAACAACATCAGCAGCAGCAGCAGCAGCATCAGTATCTATCAACAACAACGACAACAATAACGACAACGACAACAAGAGAGTTGGCATTGCCATAGATGAGCTTGGTCCGAACAACTTTCCAAGGCGGTTGCTGCTGCGATGCTGAGATGCTGGGAAAATGCCGCAAATGGTTAGACAAAACTGTTTGGAATCAGTTGGGGAAGCTGGGATGCATGTTTCCAGCTCAATTTGGCTTAAACTAATTATGAAAGCAGCCAGCTAGCCAATCGCTCAATCCTTCACTTCTATTGTGGCTTCGCTTTGCTTCGTTTTTTTTGGTGTTTGCTGTAATTAAATCTCGAAAAAATCAACGATTAGGCCAAGAAGTTGCTGCAGTCTGTTTATTGACTTTTAATGATGGTCAGGCGAATTAGTGCGCACACACACATACACACACACACACACACGCATTCACCTCTTTATATTCACCTCTCTGGTTTTTGTTGTCTTTACCCTTTGTTCTCTTTCCTTAGACTTGGCTTAGCCCATCAACTTTTGCCTCGAACAACTTGGCCAACGACTTGGTCTTCTACTTCTTGCCTGACTTGCTGCCTGTTTAATGAGTTTTCTTTATGGCCAGGGCGCAGCACACACACACACACACACACATACACATAGAGAGATACTCTCTGCTGCCTGATACGCACTGACCGAACAAGTTTTTAGTATTTTTTTCTTATTTCTTCTTTTTCTTCTGTGTTGTGTTTCTCTTCTCTTTGCTGCTGCTCGGTTTTCGTGCTGTGTGTGTGTGTGTTTGTAGTTGTTGTTTTCTTCTGTTCTCTGCTTTGTGTGTCTTATTCTTATAACCACTTCATGGCCTGGGCCCGGCTTGGGCTTGGGTCCAAAAAGGCTGACAACCTCGGCTAAAGAAAACGACAAACGACGAAGACGAAGACGAGAACGAATGAACGGGGCAAAACAGCTCTTCGGTCTCTTCTTCGGGCCTTCTTTTGCCTCTCGGTCTCGATCTGTGATTCGGCTTCGGGTTCGGAGTACAACAATTTTTATAGATATTACCCAAAGTGTCTTGTCTTGTCTTGTCTGGTGTGTTGTGTTTTGTTGTGTTGTGTGTTGTCTTCTGTTTTGTTGATGTATGTGTGTGTGTGTTTGTTGTCTTTGCTGCTGTCTCTTGGCCACGGCCAGGCCCAGACTCGATACCAACCAAGCCCAAGCCCAGGCCCAGGGGCCGCATTGCACGCGATGCTAGAGCGAGACAAGCAGCCATATAGCGCTGATATTGCTGTCTCACTCGCACGCAGGCGGACAGACAGACGGACAGACTGACGGAGAAAACTCGCTTGAATGCTGCCTGCCAACTCATTCAGCTGGACATAGAAATTCTTTCTAAGTTTCAAACTTACAACAAAATGTGGCAAGTTCTCGAACTCTGTCTGTATGCATGGGTGTATGTGCGTGTGTGTATGTGTTTGTATGCAATGAGAAATGACAATCATCATTATGTACACTTGAGCGATGCGACGGCGATCAAACGGATCGCATATTGACTCGCAGAGACGAAGACTCGTCTTTTGCCTCAAGTTGAAACCGAAATCGACGAGTCTTTTTCTTCTTCTTCTTCGCTTGGATGTGAGAATCCAGCTGCTGTGTAAGTAGATCAGCCCAAGATCAACAACACACACACACACACACTTGTGAAGAGATAAAAAATGCTTTCGAGTAGATAAAAAGTCATAGAATAGATAAAAATACATATACAATGGATGTCTTTAATTACACAGATCTCTAGAGAGATGGCCAAACAAGGAGCATTATTATAGAATATTGAGTGTATATTTTTTTCAACAAGGAAGTCAAATGTAGTCAAATAGATGCAAAAGTATCTGCATCATTATCGTGGCATTCACATCGCACAAATTCATTTATAACAATCACTTTTTTTTTTCTCGAGCAGCTTCAAACTAATTAATGCATCGGTTAATGATCGTTGTGATCTTTGAAGTATCTTTTTCATTTTTCGAATCCATTAAAATCGAATGCAAAACATATTGGAAAATGCAGTTACACATTTATGATCGATCAAACCAGCTTTTAGCTATGAGTGTGTGTGTGTGTGTTGACTGTTTGCATTTGCATTTGGAATGTCAAGTTAACGGCTAAAATGAGCTACCAGTTAGCTGCCCTCAAAGATCACTTAGCAACCAAGATCGAAACGAGACGAGACGAGAAACTCTCTATTTTGTATGTTATCGACAGGTGGCGCCACATTGATGTTGTCTCCAGCTTTTGTGGCATCAATTAACAATGCGCAGCCAGCTCCTCTCTGGTTGCAAAGAGCAAAAAAGCCCTAAATCCCCGTTTAAACTTGACGCTAATCTAAACATTCACACGCTGTCGAATGTTTAAGAGTAGCTTTCTTGTTGTTGTTGTTGTTGTTGTCTGCCGGAAGTGTTAAATGCTTCACTTTATTTAAAGTACACACAGCGACAAAGACAGACAGAGAAAGAGAGAGAGGGATAGAGAGAGAGAGAGAGAGAGAGGGAGGGAGAGAGTATAATATCACTCATATGCCACATTATTATTGTGGTCTTTAAACTTCATGCAACTTTATGTATAAAGCAACCCTTTCTGCTTACACTGTGTATGTGCGAGTATGTGTGTGTGAGTGTTCGTGTACATGTGTGTGTGTGTGTGTAGTTTGTGCGTCTGCGCAGCCATTTGCCTTTCGTCGTTGGCTTTGGCGCGCATTTGTCGACGACCTCATGAGGGTGTCTTCTCTCTGTTCTCTCTGTTCCCACGTTCACACAGCGTCGCTCTCTCCCTGTCTCTCTCTTTCGCTCTCTTCTGTCATTGCAGGGTTGCTGCTCTTGGGGTTGGGGGTGTTGATGATGCCATGTAAAGTGTCGCATGTGTTTTCAAGTGCACTCTTCAATTACCCAAAAACGGGGCAACACACACACACACAGAAAGAAAGGAATGAAAAACCTCCCGACATTAAATGCATTACCAAATACTACTCGGCAGCTGGCCCATTTGAGCCCGTTTACTTTATCATTTATATTATGTTATTCTTGTTGTTGTTGCGGTTATCATTCGCTCAATTACGTAGCATTTCATTAAGGGCGCCTTAGGGTAGGTCTTGCATACGGACAGACAGAAAGATAAACGCACACAGATGCACACTCAACATATGCTCTGTCAAATGATTTGTGATCAAAATAAGATGCATAAGACTCAAGGGGTAAAAACAGTTTAAAATAGATCTAGATCTACAAAAGGAAAGAAAACCTCAAACAGATGCATGACTAAACAAGTTTCTAGCGAGTTTAATTTTAAAGTTACTCCTTATTAAAAACAAAAACTTTTGAAATTCTAAGATAGTTCCTTGCTTTAATAGGAAAGAAAACCTCAAACAGATGCTTGACGAAACAAGTTTTATTGGAGTTTAAATTATTTCATTTTTAGAAATTCCAAGTTAGTTCCTTGCTTGATTAGTTCAAGATTAAGATCTTATAGTAGTGTTTATTTGAAGAGTTAATTGAAAACGAAGCTTGGCACATTTAACAACATGCTGTGCTGCTTATCAATTTGTAACCAAAATGAATAAGAAAGAGCGGAGAAAAGCAGCAGCAAGAAAAGAATGTAACCACAAAAACCACAACATCCTCCCCGAAATTTGCTGCGCCACCCAACCGTTGATCCAATTACTGACTACGAGTATTTCGAGTGCTGCTGCTCCATCAACTGACAGATAGATAGAGTCGAGACTCGACTCAAGACGAAGACGAGACCGATTACCGATTAACCGACTCGACTCGACTCGAGTTGAGTTGAGTTGAGAACGCTTCTTGGGCGGCTTAGATATCGCTGGCTGGCAGTAAGTTGACTGTGGCCTATTAATCTATCAGTGGCGACGTCGAAATCGGTGGAAGCTAACATACATGTACAATACTATCTAAGACAAGAGACCGCAAGAGATGCACACGACAGACAGACAGAGAGAGAGAGAGAGATGTAACCTAAAAATCTACAGAAATCAAATGGAAGAAGAAGAAGAAGAAGGCAAAAACCGAACCAAAAACCAAAAAACCGAACCGAACCGAACCGTTGCGATGTGTTGAACGTTCGGCGGCGGTTCCCACACTCGTTTTTCGTTTTACGACAAGAGACAGAGACGGAACGAGAGAGAGATAGAGAGAGAGAGAGACAGAGAGAGAGGGAGACAGAGGCACTTGGAGCTACTTTTTCATTAACACTTTACAATCTTTCCGCATTTTGTTGCCCGTTGCCCGTTGCCCTCCCCCCTCGACTGTTATTACAACGTTCACGTTTACTGGACGACGCCTCTGCAGCGAGAAGTGTCTTTTGTTGTTGTTCGTCGTTCGTTCGTTTCGTTTTCTATTTGCCATTACACATTATTTATGGGGCGACTATTTATTTTTATTTAGCTTTTCATTGTTGTAGCTGCGGCTGCGGCACGGTACGCTGTGTTGTGTTGTGTTGTGCCACCTCCACACCAGCAAACGACTTGCCACCGCCCCCGCAACAATTTGTCAGCACTTGCCTGGCCTGTGAAACAGTTTGAAGAGCTCTCCCATTGGCATCTCGTCGGCTCGGCGACTTATCAAACAAACACACACTGAACACAGAAGACAGGAGACAGACAAAGAACAGGCAGTGGAGAGATACGCCAGAAGAAGCTGAAAAAGAGAGCGAAGAATTCATGCAACAACATTTGCGTCGCAATTTGCAAGCCAAAGTTTTCTGCCTCCTCCTATTTTATCAAACTTGCAAAGTGCAGCGCCGCAGCAGATAATCGGAAATTGGAGCTGCAAGCAGCGAGCGAACTGAACTTTGAAGAAGATTGATCTTGAGCTCTTAATTTGCCAGATTAACTTAAGTGAGAAGAAGAAGAAGAAGAGACAAGATGCAGCAAAAGGATTACTTCCTCATCCAAAGATCGAAGACCGAAATTTTGTTGCTGTTGCTGTGATTTGCAAAACATGATGAAATGTTTGCTGCTGTTGCTGCTCCAGATAAAGCTCTCGCATGGGACAATTTTGAACATGCTGAAACATGCACATTGCTGTCGCGTTGTGTTATGTTTTTGTTTATTTATTTATTTATTTATTCATATGCTCGCACGATTAAAGCCTGAGAACAACGAACGTCAGCGTATCGAAGTTTTCGGTAGCAGAATTTATGACGCTGACTGAACAAACGATAAGTTTGTAAGATTATTCAATGAGTGCGAGAGAGAGAGAGAGATGTGTGCCACTGCCACACGAGGCAAGTTTGCTATGCCACTCACACACACACACACACATTGCTATTGTTGGGGGCAGATAAAAACTGAATGGAAACGAAAGGAGGCAACATCACACAGCAGACACTTTGCATGACTTTGCCCAGCTGTGTGTGTGTGTGTATGTGTGTGTGTGTGTGTGGCAAGTTAACGACTTAAATGCATTTTATGATAGAAGAATTGGGTTTTCCTAAGCAACAACAACAAATTTGCAAGCGCATTCGGATTGCATGACTGCCAGATGCCCTGTAAACACGCAAAGTTGAATTTCTAAAAGAATTAAGCTATGCAACTTAATTCAACTTGTTAAAATGAGGGCACCTCACTTAGTACATTAATTATTATTATTTTTGTATTATTCCGATCTCTAATCCAGGATATCAACATCTCCTTTACTCTATTTTTGCGTCTCTCTCTCTCTCTCTCTCTGTTTCTCCCGCTTCAAAGCTTCATTGCTGACTGATTTAATTTTTTTTGGGGCAATCGTTGGCATTATTTTTTCTTTATAAATTGTTATTTTATGATGTGTTTTTTTGTTGCTGTTGCTTTATATCTGCGCTATGAACAATTTTGCGGTTATTTTTTGATAGTTTTATACATTTTTATACACATTTATATATACATACATAGATGTATGTCTGTATGTATATATTTACTTATTTTGTGCGCTGTTGTGTGGTGGAGAAAAGCGTGAGAAATTTTCGGCCGTGGTTTGTTGTTTTTTTGTTGCTGTTCAGCTTGTTGTAGTTGTTGTTGTTGCTGTTTTACTTGTCGCTGTCGACGTTGTTTGTTGTTGTTTTTAGTTGTTTTTTTTTTGCCTTTGTTTTAGTTTCAGTTTCGTCAATGTTGTTGTTGTTGTTGCTGTGTTGCTTATTATGCTGATAGCGTTTTTGGGTGGCTTTTGTTTGTGGTTCGCTCTCTGTCCACTTGTCTGTGTCTGTGCCTGTGTCTCTGTGTGTGTGTGTGTGTGTGTGTGTGTGTGTGTGTAAGTAATGCGAAAAATTTAAATTCGATAAGCGCCATTTATAACGGCCAGTGACATTTGTCTGCACCTACTTGCCGCACACACACGCCCCCCCTCCCCACTTCACGTTGAGCGGTAGTTAAAAAAAAGACATTACAAATTATCATAGAGTTTGGAAAATTTTACGACCTGAACATGTAGAAACCACAAAAACTGTAAAATATATGTCAAAATTGCCGTGTTTGAAATATTGAATTATTTTTGAGTATTACTGCTTCTCATTTATTGTGACTTAAATTTTAAATTTAATATAGAAATCGCATTTAAATACATATTTATTTTTGGTTTTTATTATTTCACTTTAATCTTTATTTTTGATGTGTATTATAGCAATAAAAAACGTATTACACAAACAAATAAGAAAAATCGAGTTTGCAATATTCCAAATTAATATACCGCAAATTTACTAAAATTCTAAATTCAATATGTTAATTTACTATTGCATTAAAAATATACTATAGACTACAAAAGAAACTAAACTCGATATACTTTTACATTCATAATATACTAAAAACTAGAAAATATATTGGTTTAAATATACAAAAGATACTATGGACTATGAAATATACTAGATTCAACATTCGAAATATTTTCTAGATTGCAAAATATACTAGATTTGGTATACTACTACATTAAAAATATACTATAGCCTACAAAATATACTAGATTTTCAACTATAGCAACTTCAAACCGACTGCTCATTACTTAGACAATCTTCTGATATCAGCTGTACAAATCTGTTCAACTTGCGCCTACTTAGTAACAGTTTAGAAGCGCATTAAACGACTTGGCTAATTAACAGCTCATTTGTCTAAACAACACGTCGAAGCTCATGTAAAAGCACTCAGAGGAGGCAAACTGAATTGCGAGGGTGATCTTCACGTTACACTTGCCTGCATCGGCAAGCGTCCGACTAAACGCCTTACCAAAAAAAGAAATAATGAAAAAATACCTCAACAGATTTGTACAGCAAGTTGTTGTTGTTCATTGTGCGGTAAATCACACGCAATAAAAAAGAGGAAAATTGAAAAAAAAAAAATAAAAAAAAACTAAGCGAAAAATGAAAAACGGAAAACTAAAAGCGTTCACGCTCTGTTGATGAAGCGTTGAATCGCCAAGCGCGCTGCTGTTAATTCATTTAAGCCACGCCCACAGCGGCCAACTAGCCGAATTAACAGAAGGTGGAAAACCCAACTTAGACAAGTTGACAAGTTTATTTTTGGGCCAACAGAAGCTGGAATAGAACTGAAATAGGTATTAATTATGTTTATTACATTTTACGAGACAGCTGTCTACAATTAAACTAACGATTTTAAAAGTTTACGCGAAATCTTTGAAACCTTGATTTATGGTCTGTGAATAAAATTGAAAAGTTGTATTTTTTTGTGTTTACCGCCCGCAATTGAATTTGCAATTTCAGCTCGTGTCATTTGAGTTCGCTTTAACAAATTATTATTGCTTACTTGTGAGAGATTGTTCGTATAAAAGACGACGACGATAATGTTGCCAAAAGACACATATATTCGCACACTTTATTTTGAAGTATACTTAATATTCGTAAGCGCGGAGTTGTTTGTTCTTTCGGAGAATCGCAGAATCGAACCGCACCTTAACAAAGCGAATAAACATTTTTTATAGTAGTTCATGTTGTTGTTGTTGTTGTTATTATTGCCTTTTTATTTCATTTCATTTAGTTGTTGCTGTTGCTGTTGCTTTATGCGCTGCACTAATTGAGGTCAATTAGTTTACACACAGTCCGCAGGAGAGGCGATCGAGTGGGAGATTGAAAGAGCAAGACAGCAAGCTATAGAGAGGGAGAGAGGGAGAGGGCAAAGGCGCAAGCAGGCAACGCAGCTGGCGACATAAAATGTTGCAAAAAATTAAGACAATCAGCAAAATGTATAGCAACATGTTGCTCTTGTTATTGCCGTTGTTGCTGTGTCGCATGTTGCTTTGCTTTTGCTTTGCTCGCATAAATTTCGCAATATTATGCATACGCCGTGTATGACTCAACACAACGCAAACTTAAACTCAAACTCGACTTGATTGTCTGCTTTACAGATATATGTATGTATGTACATATGTATGTATGTTTATTTGTTTGTGTCTCCATCGCCACGACTCCATCTATATTTCAGCGAAAGATTTATGCCCATCGATCATTTAAATGCTAAATTTATGTTTGCGCGATACGCGATAATTTCGCAGTTGCATTTGCTTATTTCGAATGCCGCGCGCGCAACGCACAACAAACAGCACACAACGAATGCCCATTGAAATCAAATGAAAAGGGTGGCCAAAAACTCCAACGAAAGGGGGCTAAAAAATACAACAAAAATAAAAAAAGTGTCATAGCCATAGAGATATTACTTTTATACGACGCGCAACGGGCAACGAGTCTCTCGCTTTGCGAAGACAAAGCTATTTATTTATTGTGCTGGGCAATCAAAACTTATTGTCGCCGTCTGCGGTCGTCTTCGTCCCTTCCCCCCTTCCCTACTTCCCCTGCACATCTCCTTTTTCCCCCTACTCCCGTTGACGGGCAGGAAATCGCCACACGCCCAATTAGCAAACATTGGGGCGCTTTGGCGCGCGGCTCGTTTGTTTAATTTGTGTGCCATTTTACAATGAAAAAAAAACAGAAAAAAAGAAATAAGCATATTCCGAGTTTTATTCATATACATACATTTATGTCTTTTTTCCTTCGCTTGTTGCTTTCTCGCCATTTCGCTTTTTGCTCGTAGCAAATTGCACAAGTTTGTATATTGTTATTGTAGTTTTGTATTCTTCTCTCTCTTTTTCTTTTTGGCGCCCCTTTATCTGCAGTGCTGGACAGTTCAAGTGCACTGAACTTTATTCGTTATAGCTGTGACTGTTAGTGTTGCTTTTTTGCTTGCTTTGACATGCCGACCGAGCGCCCTTAAAATCAACACTCAATTTGCGCATAGAATGTGTAACTGGATATAGAGATCTATCCATCAGATGACGATGATGATCGAATCAGTAACAGCTTCAAATGATTGCTGATGTATAGGATTTTAAAGCTCAGCAATATCATGAATATTAAATTACCAGTTGAACGCATTGAACTCAAGCGATAATTGAATTAGATTCACTCGTATTTGATTGGATCGTACTATATATGCGAAAATATACTGAAAATGTCTTACGAAAATATACTGAAAGTATATAATGCAAATATACTGAAAGTATATAATGAAAATATACTAAAAGTATATAATGAAAATATAATGAAAGTATATACTAAAAATATACTGAAAGTATATATAACACAAAAATATACTGAAAGTGTTTAACAAAAATATACTGAAAGTATTTGATGAAAATATACTGAAAGTATATAATGGTAATAAACTGAAAGTATATACTGAAAATATACTGAAAGTGTGTACTGAAAATATGCTAATTGTAATGAAAATATACTGAAAGTATATAACGAAAATGTTCTGAAAGTGTATGACAAAAATATATTGAAAGTATAACACGAAAATATACTGAAAGTATGTAACGAAAATATACTTGTAGTACAAAATATAATAAAAATATACTGAAAACATTTAACGAAAATATACTGAAATATGTAACGAAAATATACTCAACACATTTTTATATTATTTCTCCATCCATTTACTATATTACTATGAATATTTATTAGCAGCTAATATTTAATGAATATTAATTAACATCTCTGCTTGCATATTTACAGAAACTGGCGTCGCTTTGGCGGTCTCCTGCACCACAATCGGTTGCAAGAATGGCGGCACATGCATCACACAGTCCAATGGCAAATCCTACTGCTCGTAAGTACAACCAAAGTCCAAAAACTCTCGAACACACATCCCAAAATTGATATGCAAATGTCAAAACAAATTAGACATGTGTAAACTAGTCCATATGGGAGAATGTGATTAGGAAACCAGTTTATGGAGCGGAAGGAAGCATTCATTAATTGGGCCCCAGCTTACAACATTTTGGGCTCTCATCGCTGTCGCAGTCGCTGTCTCTGTCTCTGTCTTTGTATCTGCCTCTCTAGAGGCCTGTCAATTTATGCAAATTGATTCAACTTGCCGCCAAAGTAGTGCTGTGTATTGTGTTGTGTGTGTGTGTGTGTGGCGAGGAGGGAAGAGGAGGAGAGGGCACAAATATTTGCCATAAACTTGAATTGATTTACTCAATTATTAGCATAAGTTTTGGGCTGCCGAAAATGACAGCAGCCAGCAGCGAAATTTGCATATGTCAATCAATTGCCTGCCCAGTGGCAGAATATCATTTCCAAGGACACACACACACACACACAAATGTGCTCTTCAAGAAATATCTGGCGGCTGCATTCACAATACTCGAATGCGGTTTAGCTTGAAATTTGTCTAGACAGACAACGATGAGAGATGATGAAAGAAAGAGGAGGCGGAGGAGGACGGCAAGAAAGATTCACAAAACGCAGTTCTCTCAAATCAGAATTTCATTTAAGACGCACAGAGACAATAGCGCCCGCACAATTCTTTTTGGCAAAAAGATGCCTGCTTTTTGTTGATGCAGGAGCTGAAGAGAACTCAGCTTGTTGTTGGCAAATCTTGTCAAACGATGACGAACGACTCTGGTTCGTGTCTTTGGTTCGGTTTACCGATTTTTTCTTTGCAGATTTCGTTTAGATTTTTCCCGTGCCGTGCGGCTTTCCTCTTTTTTTCGTTTCGGTTTGTGTTGTCTATTTTGAGTTGTCGGCATTGTTTTTATTGCATTGCGGTGCTGGTCTTTCTTTGCAATAAATCAAATGCGAATGCGGCTCAAACGAATGGCACGTACGCAACGCATAACTTTGACTGAGTTATGATACGATGATGATGATGATGCGACGAGCGTACTTGTGTTCCAAGTACTCGCACTCGCACTCGGACTCGAAGTGGCTTTATTTTTGACAGAGTCTGTCAAAATTTTACGAGTCTGCTGCGAGTTGGCTATTGAAGCGAACGTGGCATAATTAAAAAGTCTTGCGGGGCGTGCATTTGAAAGCGAGGCAAGATCGTTAGAAGATCACATTGCAGCAGTCGAAATTTACACAACTTTGTGTCTCTTTCTGTCTTTCTCGCTCTTGCAGCTGCTGCAGCCGTGATGATCAATGATCTGGGCATCAGTGTGATCTACGGCACGATCGAGGACGCGCTTTCATTCAAGAGCTACGTAGCTCTGATCTTTAGCCCAGACATTGATGCTATTGCTGCAGCTCTAGCGATCATTTCGAATTTCTGGCATTTTTTCATCACATTTTTAGCCCACATATAAGGTTGTATTTTTTTCTTCTTGATCGTGAGTGATCTATGGTAGTTTCAACTACCAATCAACGGTAGCCAGTTGACACACACTCACACTCACACACACACACACACACACTAGCTGACTAAACTCAGTTTAGTTGCTATCACTATCTTTAGCAGGCAATTACATAAAAGCGCTTTAGCTTTTAGCCTAAAAATGCGACCGCTTTTTTTTATTTTGTCGTTGTCGCTGTGGCTTTTACGACATTTTCTCTGGACTAACTGCTACGATCGTTTTGCTGATGATCAAGCCATGTGGCAGGCAGCATAGCACAGCACAGCATTTGCCTCGTCTCGTCTCGTCTCGACTCTTTGTCTATATTGGCACTCGAATGTGCTCAACGAGCCAACGAGAGCTGCCCCCGGTTGCCTCTGATCATCAACAGCACGATCAAGCTATAGAGGCCTGCTCCATTGCAGTCTTTACATATGTAAGCAAGCATCTCTCTCTCTCTCTCTCTCTCTCTCTTAGTTAGTTGCCCTCTCTTTTTGAATGTGCGATAACATCGCTTGAACTTTGTCAGCTAAAACAGACTCGGAAATGGTAACTGTAGCTAAAAGTTTTGTGGTTGCTGCTGCTGCTGCAACTCTGGAGATCTCAGCTCTGAGGCGGAGTCGAAGTCGAAGTTAAAGACGGAGTCGGAGTCGGGAGGCTGAGCTATTTTGTTGGTGGTGATCGCGCGTAGCTTAGCTCTAAGTTTTGTCTTGATTTCGAATTTGGTGCAGAGCGCGCTCAGTGATTATTTTGCAAATTTGAAAATTTCACGAGTGCTTTTTTTTCCAAACTGTGTTTACCGATCAATTCGATACGATCAGCAATCTTTGCTTTTGGCTCTGTGAGCCCTCGATGCACTCGCGTCTTGTTGTTTGTTTAATTGACTTGATTGCCAGACTTTGATGGCCTGTGCAGGACACGACAACGAAAAAAGAGATCTCTCTCTCTCTCTCTCTCCTTCTCTCTGTCTCTAAGTTTATGTCAGGCAAACGTCGATTCGCTTTGACTTTGCTTGATCTGCTTTGGATTGTCTGCTTCACTCCTCCAACTCCAACTCCTCCTCCCGCTTCAATGGCCATGTCAAATGTCATGTTTTGTAAAGAAGTCCATTTTTGGGCTGAATGCATCGCCCACTACTGGCGGAGGCTTCTGCAATTATGCACTTGAACACTGGCCCCCGAGCAGAACAATGAATTTGATTTACAATCAGGCTTGTGGATCAATAAAAGTCGCGTTCGCTTTGGCTCCTAACTGTCTTTTTTGTGGTCAAAAAGCTTTGCTCGCCGCTTTTGCCATAAATTGTTTCTTCATTTTTATTATAGTATTTGGCTCTGTTTTTTTTTTATAGGCAACAACAAAAGCGCTTTTTACTTGCGGTTTATGACATGTTAATGAGCAGCTGAAACGTCTCCCACCACAAAAAAACAACAAAAAACAAGAAATAAACAAAAAGCAAATCAACAAAAAGTAAAACAAAATTGACATTGCCAGCAGATGCGGCACATTGAAAAGTTTACTTTGAAGTGCGAGCGATCAGCAATCTTTCTCAAAAAAAAAAAAACTGAAAGAAAAGGAAAAAACTCTAAGCTTAAACTCAAAACTGCGTGATGATGAGTTGATGTTCATGCCGATGCCGATGCTGATGAGTCATCTAACTGCCGGCCAATTCTCTTACTGTACCAAGTATTTGGCAACAACACAAAAAATTTATGATTTTCGAAATCAAAGCCTCAACAAAAAGCTCAAAAAAAAACAATAATAATAAACTGGGTGGGGAGGAAAGCAAACTGACTTTGCATGCGGCGGCAACGTTGCAATTTGTCAATTGAGGTTTGGGAACGAAGACACTCGACTGGCAGCGTCTCGTATTTCGATAGTTACTTCCTACCTTGTGTGTGCATAACAGCAGCACAGCTGTTTTAGTTGCTGATGATGTGAACTACTTTTGTAAGAGCAAATAATTCAAATATTTTGTCGTGTTGGGAAAGCATTATTTGAAGTAGAAAACGAGTTAAAAGTGAGATACCTTCTACCCACAATGTGGTGTTATTCAAATATACCGAATCAATATACCACAAAAATACTAAAAGTATACGAAATATAAATATAATGAAATATAAAATATACCGAGTATATAAATTGATATATTAATATAGTACTACATTCAAAATATACCATAGAGAGCAAAATATACCATAGAGTGCAAAATATACCATATAGTACAAAATATACCAGATTGTGCTCCGAAGCAAACGTTTTTCTCCATACAAAAGTATTTATTGAAACACTTCATTTTTTATCTGATCGCAACCAAATTTTCATTTATTATTCATGCACCTAATAAAATGAATTTCTAGAAATTTTTCACAATTTGTTTAAACACATTTTCGAGAGCTTTTTTTATTGCAGTTCAATTCTGCGATAAACAGTGACAGTTCCTTTGCAGAGTCACTGAATTTGCTGACCCGAATCAAAGAATTTTGTTGGTTTATTTTTCTTTTTGTAGTTGCTTTTCTTCGTCTGATTGTCGTCGTTGTTGTTGTTGTTGTTATTTTGAAAGCCCTTGGCAAGTTCGTTGCCTAAGTCTTTTGTTTGTGGGGACGTCAGTTCATTGTTTCACACACAGCCAAAAGAGAACACACATGTGTGTGTGTGTGTGTGTGTGTGTGTGTGAGTGTATGTTGTTTAATACCCATGTTGTATATTTCCATTTAATTTCATTTCCCCACACACACACACGGCCAGCAAGAACAGAAGAGAGCCAAGAGAGAGAGAGAGACGACAAGAGAAGACAACTTTGGTTTTTATTTCAACTCTCGGCTCACACGCTTTGCACTTGAAATGTTCTTTTTTGGCTTTCCTTCTGCCTTTTGTATTCAGTTTAGCTCGCGTTCTCTGCGTCTTACCTGAGTCTTAGCCTTGCTGCTAGCTGCTTACCTGCTGCTGCTTTTGCTGTTGCTTCTTGTGTTTTGCTGCCACGACGAAAAAAGTGAAAAATTTCAAGCTCTCTGTGCAATTACTTTAATTAACTCATCATTAAGCACGACAGCAGCAAAACAGTCGGGTGCCCAGCCAACACATGGGTGTAGCTCTCCATATATGTGTGTGTGTTGTGTGTGTGTGTGTGTGTGTCTAATGCTGGGCTGGGCCAAAAGGAAATGACAATGAAAATGCCCAACAGCTAAAGAAAAACACATCACGTCAAAAAGCAAATGCCGCGGCGCTAATCTCTTAAGCGTCTCAAGACTTGTATTTCTTTCTTTCTTTTTTTTTGTATGCTTGGTCCAGTTACAGTTAGCAGACACTGTGATGATGATGACACATTTAGTTGAGCGTCGTCGTCGTCGTTGTCGTTGTCGTCGTCAGCTGGCGGCCATTTTGTGGCGCATCCTTCGATTTTTATCTCCTCGCCCAGGGCCCAGGCTGAGCTTGAGAGATTCAGAGTTTCCCCCTTTGCCAGATCTCAATCCGCAGTCGGAAACTTGTTTGCAACCTGCTTTGATTGCTTTTCTGTGTTGCTGCTACTCCGGCTGCTGATTTGTTATAGCAACAGCAGTGGCAGTCCCCCTCTCCCTCTCCCCTTCTCCGCTGCTGCAGCTGAGCTGAGCTGCCCATTCCCAAAGCCAAAGTGCGCGGATCGGTCGCCGCCTCAGCGAGCGTAGCGAATGTTTATTGTGCATTCCGCTTGCATTTTACATTCTTGCCTTATACAGCAAACAGCAATGGCCATAAATTGTTGCTACACACACACACACACGCACAGTTGAAGCCTGAACCTGAATCCCAATCGCAAACCCTTCTGCTCCTCATTTTGCGCGCCCTTTTTTGCGGCCAAGGCGTTGGCGTACAAAATTCCTTTAAGCAAGCTTTTTTTTGTTGTTGCTGTGTTTACCTTCCTTTTTTTCTTCTTATATTATTTCATCTCGAAGTCGCCCGATTTCATTTCGTTTTATTCCGTTGCGTTCGCGTTTGCGTTCGCTTCTCTCGTCAAAATTAAAACGTTTTATTGAAACTCAATTAAGTTGGGCATTCTCACGACTCACGCGACGAGGACAACGACAACGACAACAGACGATGGCAACAACATCAACAACAACAACAACTGCCACACCAAAATTTTAATTATGACTCTCGGTCTCAGTCAGACTTGGAATCTGTAGCTGTATCTGTATCTGTATCTTTTTTAGTTTCTTGTGACGAAGTCGAAGTTGAAACTAAAGTCACATGCAGCGCATCACATTACATAAATCTAGCATTGTTTTGGGCCATGTCATAACTCCCTTCATCATATGAGAGACGACGATGATGATGACAGCAGCTGCCTTTCCCATGCTATATTACACTTTATGCTGCGGTCTTCGTGGTGGTTTATTGCACTTCTTTGGCATTTTAATGACGATGACAACGACAATACAATTCATTCATTCATTCATTCTTCCAATTAGTAGTTTTGTTGCACATTGATTTGCATAATATATGTATATACCACAACATATTGAATGATGTAAGCAACAAGTGCAAGCTTCAATTTGCAATCGACTTCAGATTGTGAGCTAATTAATTTCTGAATTCGATAGCTAATAACTTTATGAATCCTAAAAACAATATTCGATAGATTTTGATATAAATGTAGCTAGTTTTTTTTGGGGGGGATTATAATATGTAAAGTTTCAAATCTGTTGTGCCTCATAATTAACAAGATATCGTTCGATAAGTTAAAGCTCCTTGGCAACAATGTTGCGCAACATGACGAGTGTTGACAACTGATCGCTGAATGAATACAACGACGGATCGATCGATCGCTGGATGGATCGATGGATGGGTGCATTGTAAATAAAGGTCGCTGCATATTTACCTGTAAAGCATTTGACGAACCGGTGTCGATATATTGGAATTGAAAATTGAATTGAGATTGGGATTGGGATGAGAGCGTAAAATATGCTGTTTTTCTGTTACCTGCTTCTCTCTCTCTCTTCCCCCAGACAAAGAAAAGCAAACGAAACGAAATGAAAACGCACAGCTGAAAATGTGGCATGGCATGTAACTCATACGTTGGTTAGATGGATGAATAGATGCCTGACTGACTGAGTGACTGACAACAAAAACCAAAAAAAAAGCGGAAAGAAATTTGGTGTAAAATTTGTAGTTGAGCCGTGGGGTCACGCATTTGTCGGTCGCTGACGAAAAAAACCAAAAAAAAACACTAAAGAGAAAAATAATAAAAATAGAAATAAAACGGGTCTCAGAGTTGAAGTCGTAGCCGAAGCTGAAGCTGAGTTGAGCTCAGCTCTCTGGTTCAGCTGCTAAGCAAATACCAAGTACATAAATACATAAATGCCTGCGGTGAAATGCAGAGGCAAAGGCGGACAGTCGGAGACGGACGGACGGACAGACGGACAGCTAGCTAGTTTGCTAGAAAGATAGAGATAGCGAGAAGCAAAAGAGTCTTTTCACTGACGAAGGGAGGTGACTCAAAATGGCACATTGACATAGTACGACAACAACAACGTCGACAACTCTGTTTTCTGTTTAGCTGTTTGCTGTTGCTGTTACTGTTGCACCTGCCCAACTCCAGCTCTCCAGGTTTATGTAGAATGTCCGCCGCTTTGGCTTTTCACGTGAAAGACAAGACAGCAGAACAGAACTGAACAGCACTGAACAGAACAAGCAAAACCAAGCTGCCACGTTGGTAATGCGAGAAGTGTGCGCTGTTTACCCAAGAAACTGAAAAATCAACAGACATCTTAGAACTGCATTTGTCGTGGCTGTGATTCAACCAAAACAGATCACGGATCAACGGTTGACAACAGACAATTGCGTCTCATTCATTCTGAGTTGATAAGCCACAATTTTGTTTGACTTATCACAAGCTATAGCTATGTTATATAGCTTTTGCCCTCTGACATTTGACAAAGTTAATTAGCATTGGCAAGTGCGCACTTTTGAACTGTATTTCCCCGAATGAATAGCTCAGCTTTGTTATTGCATAAATGTGTGCAACAATGTTACGCACTTGTGTCATTCGACCACAAAACTGCAGCTCATCAGTTGCAATGCATTGATCGTTATCAATTCCCCCCCGAGAAAACACGAGAGTTGTCGTCGTCGTTGTTGTTGTTGTTTTTCGGCCAAATACAAGAGAATTATGCTTTAATTGGGCGCTTTTGTCAACGACGACGACGACGACGATCCTCTCGACTTCGAACCGAGCCTTTAATTGCAGCCTCAGACATTGACAGCGATGTTAACTGGGCGATAAGCACATTTTGTTTTGTTTTATTTTGGCACTGCTCCCCCAGGCTTCCCTCTCTCTCTCTCTCTGTCTCTGTCTCTGTCTCTGGCTGCAATCTTGATATTTGCCAGCTGTGCGAGACTGCAGCGTGTGAATTGCATTGCTCGGCAGAAATTAGATATCCAGAGAGGCGTTGTACACAGCAACTGTGCACAACATGATCGTAGAAGCCATAGCTGAGAGCGACTACTAGAGAACTAGTGACTGATCATCGCTTGCCGAAGACATTAAATCATTCGCAATGTTACCAATACCACATTTGATATGGCCCCAAGTGGAAGATGCTACCGATGTCGATGGCTGATGTTGATGCTGTGGTTACACGCTCGTGAGAAGAAGCCAATCTAAAGTTTTATAAAGTTATGATTATGAGCATTTCACTCGCTCAACCGCAAATTGAAATCGCAGACAGACAGTCGGACAAATAGAATGGATAGACAGTCGGTCAGTCAACTAGATGGATGGAGATGGGGATGGGGATGGGGAGAACAAAATGTTCTCACACACTGTGGAAGGCGACCCCAGTTAATTTTTGTTGTATTTGCTGTATTTGCACAGCGATATTTAGATTAGTTCGAAATAGTCAACGTCATATAGATCGTGAGATGATCATTTCAAATGTGCAGCGTTTAATTGAAGGAGAGGAAGAGAGTGAGGGAAGTCTGTCAACTCACCACAGCGAGCGAGCGCGTGTTGAGTTTGGAGTTTGGAGCTTTGGAGCGTGACTCACGCTAACGCCGTTCTCACGCGGTCATCTCTAGCCAGCAGCATAAGGCTTAAACACACCCTGTCCAAGCTGCCGCTGGATACTTTGCTTTATTTGCCAATGCGAGTCACGTTTTCATTTATTTTTTTCCTCCTCGTCGTCATCGTCTCTCCTTGTGTTTTTGTTTTTTTTCTTCTGTTTGCTGTTTCCCCAACAATTTTTCTGTGTCTCTCGCGAGCGCGAGTTTCATTTGAAAACACAACACGAAACAAGTTACCAACCGAAGCAGGCAAAACTCTCAGCTCACTACCAACTTCGTTGGTAACTGGGCTCAGTTCAGTTCAACTGGCTCGTGTATAATTTATATTACATTAATTTTTCAAGCACTGCAACGGTGCAAGTCAAATGTGCTCGACTTTTAAGTACCCAAAAATTGCAATCTTTAAAATGATCAGGAATTTCAAAGAATAGAAATTTAAAAATTTCAATAATTACTTGTATCTATTAAGCAACTATTTCGTTTTACATTAAACGATCATACCCTTTCCGTTCTTTGGCTGGCCGGGTATACGAAAAAAACATAGAAAAACGGCTGACACCTCATTTGAATGGGGAGTTTTGCTGTCTTATCAGCCACATCGCCACTGGCCGTCCACTTGGTTTGTTTCAGTTTTGTTCGAGGCCCCAACTTCTCTACTTACCCCCCTCCTCCTCCCCTCAACGCCAAGTGTTCACTTGCAACGCAGCAGCCGATCAGCAGCAAAACATCGATTTCTCAAGCAGCAGCAACAAGATGTTGCTAACTGTTTTGCCTACCGCCATTTAATTTTCCCAATGGCTTCGATTACGATCAACAATCGGCAGCAGCACCACACAGACACATACAGACACACACACACAGTTGAAAAGTGAGGTTAGGTTGGGCATTTAGTGAGGTTATGTGTGTTACAAATTAATGCTAAATCTAAAGCATTTTCACACACTTGTAACGGTATGTGGCAAAGCCGCAGTCGAAGCCAAAGAAAAGCCGTTCCGATCAAGTCTTCTTTCTATTTCTCCTTTTCTCTCTCTCTCTCTCTCTCTCTCGCTCTTTTGTCTCTATGGAGCTAGCCGTTGGCCAAAGAAGTCGCGCCTTAATGATTATTCATTGCTTCTGCGTCTTCATCTCTCATCGCTGTTGTTGCTGTTGTTGTTGCTGATGCTGCAGTTGCTGCCGCCTGTTGCTGTTGCTGTTGCAATGCGTGTAATTTTCTCATTGCTGGCTTTGACTTTGGCTTCGATGAAAATTTAATATGCAATCAAGATCGCGCACAAATTACCGTACATAAAAATTGTTTTCTCAAGGGAAAACAACAATGTGCAAGTTGTCGTTCGACTTTAGCTCCAAGTCGGGAGTCATCATCAGCAACCACTACTACAATAGCAACCAGTCAACACCAACCAAACTTGACAAAACATCATCATCATCACAACGTCATCGTCATCAACATCGTCATCGACATCGGCAATCGAAGTGCGCCGCATTCGATGACTGCAATTACTTTGCTAATTTGCTGTTGTTGCAGTATTATGTTTGCTCTATCGTTGTTGTTGTTGTTGTTGCTGTTGTTGTACTATGCTTATTGGTTTTTAATGAGACGAAAAGCGCATTAATTGATCGACTCGAGTTGAGCTTACCTATGTCAAGGATATGAAACACTTTAAGAGACTTTTTGATTAATAATGTGTTCAACTGAAGTATTTTAATTATGAAAACGTTGATTGATTTAACAAGTAAATAGAAATCTGCTTACAATGGGAAGTTATAAAGAATACACATTAGACTATTGACACACTTTTTTCTGTGGCAGCTTTATCTTTTGTCGATTTGCATCTCGGCGAGCTGTGAAAGTCCAAAGTTGTTTGGCCGGGGCAGCTTGTCGCTTGTCTTTGTCTTTGGCGGAAATGAGGCAAGTTTGTCAGTTAGTGTCAGGGGCTTTTCGCACTTTTGCCGCGCTTATCGTTAGACACAAATCTGCCGCCGATTGCATTTGCTGTGGCAGAGCGTGTGTCCATAAACTAGATATTTTTTTTGGTGTAATGCGCGTTGTTCATTATCGGCAACGCGATCGCCAATCGCCGATCACAAAATGTATCTCATAGTTTTTGAAACCCGTATGAATCGAAGTATGTGTATCTCATATGCATCTCTATTTTTTTTCGTTTGTTTCGTTGCAGTTGTTATACGCGTTTCGTTGGCGACTACTGTGAACATCGGAATCCATGTCTGACGGGCCATGGACGCTGCCAGAATGGTGGCACCTGTCAGGTGGCCTTTCGGAATGGACGGCCGAGCATCTCGTGCCTGTGTCCGCTCGGCTTTGAGGAGTCGCTCTGCGAGATTGCGGTGGCCAATGCCTGCGATCAGACGCGTTGCTTCAACGGCGGCACTTGCCAGCTGAAAACGTTGCAAGAATACACCTGCATCTGTGCCAATGGCTATACGGGTAAGTAAATCTAGTCTTCTTGATTGCTAATCGCATTTAACGAACGCTTCTCTTCTCTTCTCTTCGCTTCTCTCTTTTATTCGTTACACAGGCGATCACTGCCAGACACAGAATCTTTGCGCCAGTTCGCCGTGTCGCAATGGCGGCACCTGCTCCGCCTTGGCTGGCAGCAGCAGCTTCAGTTGCAACTGCCCGCCTGGCTTCACCGGTCACACTTGCTCCGAGGATGTCGAGGAATGCCAATCGAATCCCTGCCAATACGGCGGCACCTGTGTGAACACGCATGGCTCCTATCAGTAAGTATTTTTTGTATTTGATTTTGATTTATCACACCGTTGCAACTTAATTCACAAAGTCTGATTGACGCCAGCCAATTGAGATGAAAGCGAGGATAACTGAAGCTGTCTTTGAGCCATGACATCAAATTGATTAAGTTTCTTATTTTAGAGCAAAAGTATTGTAGAACAAGATTTAGAATATTTTAGCAGGAAAAAACTTTGCTAGTATCTAAAAGTTCATCAAAAGACTACAAATTAGTTGAACACTTTATTCTCAGCGTACTTTACTCAATGGAGTTTCTCATATTAGAATTGAGAAGTGCACAAAATGAACTATTAAACAAACAGCAAAATGGGAAAAGTATTATTCGTTGGTTTTCATTGGGAAGTTTGAGAAAGATGGAAATTTAGTTGAGCACTTGATCTGCTCCACAGTTTGTTTCTCAGTTTTCTTTTATTAGAATTTCAATATATATTAATACGAACAGCAAAAGTGGTATAAAGATTTATAAGCAATGCAACTGCTTTAGCAATATTTAATAAAACTAAGAATGTAAGGAAAAGGAGCACAAAAGTTTGATAAAGTTACCTACTTTGAAAATCATAAAAAGAATAAAGATGTGAAATATTTAAGAGTACGATGAATATATGAAAAATTATCAAATTGAGCACTTTAACATAAGTTTAATTAATAATGGGAAAAGAATTATAGTTGTAAGTCAGAATTAAAGTATCTATGAAAAACTGTCTAGTATTATCTATGTAAGGGACTAAAAGTTGGTTAAGCACTTAATCCTCCTCGTTGTTTCGTCCGCTCTGAAAAGTTTACTCATCACTTTTAGCTGGTGCCATTTGTTGAATCTAGTTCATATTTCAACGCATGACAAGTGCAAATTTGGCCGCTTGTTCGACAAAAGATCAGACACATTCCGATTGATGAGCTCGTCTCGAAGAGATGTGAGAGGGGGGGAGGGGAGAAAAACGGTTGACGGAGAAGAAAACAAATCGTTAGATTTGCATATTTATCTAATTTATCGAAAAACTGTTTGCGGCTGTGCGCCAAATTAATGACAATTTAAAACTAATAATTTATAAAATCGAATTCGGTCTCCATTGTTGCGCTGTTCGAATGGATCGTTACTAAATATTTGCATATGAAATCGATTAAGATTGTTTATGGATTTTTGTTCATTTTTTTTTTCGTTTTTGCTCGAACACTGGTCAACAAATTGGCAATTGGCCAAGTTACCAAGTCAGCAGCGACAACAACGCAACGTTTCCACTCTAATTAAAATATACAAAAAAAAAAAACAGTCAAACGAAAACTATTCAAAATAAATCACACACAACTGATCATTCAATAGACTCCGCCTGTTGCCTTTTGCCTTTTGCTGCCCCCGCGTTTCGTTTTCTCCCCCCTCTATCAACGAACGAACGAACGAAGCCAACTGAAATTTCCGGCGCTTTGTGTTTGCGTCTCCGGCTCTGAACTGGTCACAAAGTAAATTAAATTATTTCGTTGGCATCATTTGCATTTTTAATTTGAAATACACAAATTACCAAGAGGCTTGGCAGAGGTGGCCAGCGTTTGAGGGGAGGCGAAGGTATTTAACTCTTTTGTTAAGCTTAAACGGCAACTTCTAACAACCCAAATACAAAAACACATAATAATAATGACTAAAATCCGAACTGAAAAGTGCGAGGTGAACATGTGTTGCGATCGATAATTAGCATATGCTGCGATCGCTAACTAATTGATAATTTGTTGAATTGTCGCGCTGTTGAATTACTGCTTTGATCTTTGCTTTTTGCTTTGCTTTGAAAGTCTTTACTGATTATGCCAAATGAAAGCAAACATCCTGCAAAGTTAAACTCTTCACTACTTCCGTTTGCTAAACTCATAAATTGCAATTAGAATTTGAATACGAATCGCATTTGAGTACTCGTTAAATTAATTCCTTTTAAGTATCGATATCGATATCGAATCGATCGATATTCATTATTCTTTGCATTTTCTGAATGGGATTCAGTTTTTTTGGCTTTAATGTCTGCCACTGTTGATAAATTCGCATTAATTTCCCATTCAATGGCTGATTTTGATTGTGTTTATGCGTAAATAAAACGTTATTTAAATTTTCGCCAAATAAAATTGTTAATTTAGTGGACTCGATCGATACGAAGCGACAGATAGATAGATACAGATACAGATACATATACTACCAGCCGATACACTAGCTTAGTCATGCTCGATTCCACAATGAATATGAATGAGTGAGTGAATGCTGCATATGAATAACATTAGATTAGATTCTAAGCCTGTCAGTTTGGCAATATTTACGGCTGCAAACAACATGAATAGCTCAATGAATACATTTCGTTTTCTTTCGATTTATGTGTTAGACAATATGAATGTATTCATGCGTCTCAAGTGAGAGTCAAAATTGTATTCTTGTTAGTGAAGTGAGTGTATTCATGAGTAGCTAGTGCGAGTCAAAGCGAGTGTATTCATGAGTATAAAGTTATATGTAGAATAGTATTCCTTTTAGCTTAGTGAGTGTATTCATGAAGATTAAGTGAGAGCAGAAATTGTATTTGTTTCACCCAAGTCAGTATATTCGTGAGTATCAAGTAGAAATAAAAATTGTATTCCCTTTGTTTAAGTGAGTGTATTCATGAGTATCAAGTAAGAGTGAAAATTGTAGTCTTTTTATACTTAAGTTGGAGTACAAATTGTATTACTTTGCTTTCAACCAAGTGAGTGTATTCATGAGTATCAAGTTAGTGTAGAAATTGCATTTCTTTTACCCAAGTGAGTGTATTCATGAGTATCAAGTGAGCCTTAAAAAGGGGAGCCAACTGAGTGTATTCATGAATAGTGTATAGTGTATTTGCAACCATTTGCTAATCATCTTCAGCAGCATCGAATACACTCGTGAATAAATTAATACTTATGAATACATTGAGTCACACGTTCGAGTATACTCAATTGGCCGGACTCTAACGATTATCGCACACGCGATCCGAGGTGATGCGATCCGATCCGATCCGATCCGATGAGTGCATTCACTACGTGAACTTAATGATCCAACAACGATCATCAGCCCTTTACCTTCGCCTTTACCTTTGCGGTGGGTCTGATCTTCTGCTTCTCTCTTCCGCCATGAACAACACAACGAAATACGAAAAATGAAGAAGAGAAAAAAAAGCAAATGCCGGGTATAAAAATGTTTGGCCCGCGGCCATTTGCCCGCTGAGTTTCACATGTCAATCAAAAATCAATTTTGAATTTCGTTCGTTAGTTTTGCCCAAAGCGAAGGTGAAGCAATTTTCGATGTGTAATTTGGTCAGCAATGCCGTGAAGGGGGGAGGGCCAAAGAGAGTGAGAGAGGGGTAGAGAGGGGGATGTAAGGTAGTTCGGTTCATTGGCCAGAGTTACACAGGTCCCTAAAGACTATTGCGGCACTCGAGGCCTGTTGCCTATTTAAGCGTTTTTGTGCCATTTAATTGTTTAATTTAATTAAATGCGTTTAATGGTCTTAATTAGCCGCTGTCTACCGTGAGACGAGGGAGAGCACGAGGAGGAGGAGAAGGAGGAGGAGGTGGAAGCTAAATAGCAGCTGCCTTTTATGGTCAAAGTGCACACACCACCACTGTGCACAGTGGGCCAAAAACAAGAGCCAAGCAAACCAGTTCTCGAATTCTCAAGAAATTCTCTTTGCCAGTAAATTAAGTTTTCATATAATAAACATAAACAATTAGAGGAATTGTGTCCAACAAAAATCAATGTACACACACACACACACACACCAAAAAAGAGGACAGCGAGAGATACAGAGAGAAAAATACTAATAAAAATACAAATACGAAAAAAAAAATGGGGAAAAAAATGAAAAACTAGCTACCAACATTGTTATGGCCCTCTTTGTAGTTTACCCAGCCCCAAAGAACCGGTTAATGCCTGCCTAGCTCAAAGCAATAGAAAGGGAAATAGAGAGGGAAGAATGAGTGAGCGAGCGAGCGATAGAGAGAGACAGAGAGAGACAGACTAAGAAAGAGAGTGAGTGATAGAGAGGAGGCCAAAGTATAGATCAGGCTCTGATCCAACACAGCAGCTGTGTCGGATGAGGCGCATGCCATGTCCATCCATCAGCATTTCGCTTCAAACGGAAGTTGCACGTTGCGCGTTGCACGTTGCAATTAACTTATTCGTGTGATGCTGCTGTTGCAGTTGCTGCTACCATCACCAAAATTCCCGTTGCTAATATTATTGCTATTCTTGACAACTCATTGCAGATGCATGTGCCCCGCTGGCTACACTGGCAAGGATTGCGATACCAAGTACAAGCCCTGCTCCCCCCTCGCCCTGCCAAAATGGTGGCACATGTCGGGCCAATGGACTCACCTACGACTGCAAGTGTCCCCGTGGTAAGTGTACATTTTTATTACTCCGATTTTAAGCTATCGATAAGCGTAGAACAACTACAAACATTCTTAAATGTTATTTAGAAACTCTACATATTTACTACTATAATATCAAGTCTTTCATTTCTATCGATGGATTGATCAGTGTGTTATCGATCAACGGTAAACAGCAGTTAATATGGAATCAAGATATTCTTAGATACTATTCATTATAACAATATTTCGGAGCTAAAACTACGTACTCAGATATTAGCCATATTCCCTACAATTAGATCTCAGTATCTATCGTTTTTTTTTATTGATCAATATGTTATTGCTATGCAAACGTATGTGCATTCAATTCTATTCACAACTAGAAATTCTTCAATACTAGACAATATAATTATGACTTACAGATAATTCTTCATATTCACACAAGAAAATCAAATCTCCCTTTTCTATCGATCAGTGGGTTATCACTATGTTATCGATCTGCCCAAAGCAACAAACACTATACAAGCAAGATATTCTTAAAATTTATTTATTATTCATGTATTTAGGAGATTATGCATAATCAAATCATGTTTCAAAATGATCGATATGTTACTTTCATGTACCGATCGATATACACACATAAATAGTCAGCTTTTGTTATCGAAGTCAGTGTCAATGGTTGGTTAAAGTGACATCTGCCGCTGTTTAATAACAAATGCTCTGTCCTTCCCCTCAGACGCTGATGCACTCCAAACATTTGATGTCAATTGTCGCCCCATTCAATTTGAGCATGTAAATTGCCAACATTTACATATATTTATGACTCTGTGTGTGTGTGTGTGTGTGTGTGTGTGTGTGTGCAATTTAATTCGCTCAATTGATGAAGAGACTTGCGTTGCATTTTCGATGCAATGAGAATGGTCGCGGGGTTAGTTACTATCATAAATTGCAATGGAAAGTCTGAGTACAGTTTGAGAGTGATTGAAGCGGGTTCGGCGACGGAGAAGCGGAGGTTTGTTGCTTATTTTAATTGCGCCCAATCAAAAATTCTAATGAGCCGAGCGTGTGAAAGTGTGACCAAAGGCGGCGGCGGCGGCCATTTTGAAGGAATTTGTGCACACAAACACAGACACAGACAGAGAGGGAGAATAATGCAATGGCAATGTTATAACGCCTTTTGTGTGCGCCAGTGTTGGGCAACACAAATTACAGATATAACAAAAGCAAAAGCGACAGCAATAGCAACGGCAACGGCAACAGCAACAATAAACGAGTCGAAACTAACAACACAACACAACAAAACACAACACGACACGAAGCGCCCTGTGGACATCACGATGGGCGAGCGCGGGAGACGCCAATGGGAATTTTTTCGTTGTAGTTGTTGTTGTTGTTGTTGCTGTTGTTGAAGGAGGGGCGGAGTTGCACTCATTATGCAAAACGGGCGGCACAAACCGCAGTCGCAATTGCAACAACAGAAAAAATACTGTTTGCAACTTGTTTCCCAGGTGCCGCCTTCAACCCTTCCACATTCCCTTGTGGACAGCGGATGACGACGACGACGACGACGACGTCGACGACGTCGACGACTTCAATCAGGACAAGTCGATGCACAGTCAAAGGCATCAAAATCGAGCTTAATTTGCTCTGCTGCCCAAGCAAATTACAAATAAATCAGCCACGGACCATGAGATGATGTACGATCGACATCGTTGCACGTTGCACGTTGCGATGCTTAAGCGCAGTTACGCCCTAAGGAGGTCATGCCTCAAGAGAGTGAGCGAGAAAGCCACAGAGAGAGAGAGAGAGAGAAAAGTAGAATGCTGTGGAAAATGGGATGCGTTGCTTTTGGGGTAAAAGTTGCAACTTGCAGCTGATGAATGATGCATAATGCAATTGGTAGCAGCAGCAACTTTATAGTGGAAGGGGACGGAGAAGGGGGGAAGGGACGGCGACTTTAGCTAGCAAACGAGTTTGACTTCGCGTGGGCAGCAGCAACAAAAGTAAACTTGGGCCAGCGCTTGGCTCGTGGCGAGTCATGACTCAGAAGAACAACTCTACACACACACACACACACACTCTCCAACACACAGATGATATATTGCATTAATCGATAACTGTTTCAGCTGGCAATTCATTTGGCAACATTGTTGCTAAGCTTTTCAGAATATTTTTTGTGTATTTGCATGCGGATGGGAAAGGAATTCCATTTGCTCTTAATTGCTTTGCAACATTGTTGCTAAGCTTTTGCCACAGGTCGCCGATTGACCCAACGGACCAACAACTCATGCAAATTGTTGCAAGCCAATTGACTTAAATGGACACACACACACATAAGTACATTTGTGCATGCAACAAAAGAAGAAATGAGCAAATTACATTGTAGCAGGCATTTAATTAAATGTTTGCTCTTTGGCGTGGTTTGAGAGCCACTGGAGCAACTGTTGTTGTTGTTGTTGTCGCTGGCTAGAGAGTTCAAAGTGCCACTAAGTGACTGGGTAACCATCAACGAATGTGGCATGCAACGAACGTATGTATGTATAAACACATATACACTGTATATATGTACATATTTGTAGTTGAAACACATGTGCAACAGATCAACAGATGCTGTTGTTGCCCTGCCTTGGTTTATTTTTAAAAAGTATGCATTGAAAATGCCACTCTCCAATCCACACAGGCAACAAGTTGCAGTCTCCCCAGTCAGACACACACACACACATAATCATAATAATAATAACAACAACAAAATGCCCACAAAAAAAACTGTGCACAGCAACAACAACAAAATCGATCAGCCCCAACAACAATGACAATAACTGGGCTGGCACAACAAGCTATAGCTCTTCGTATATATGTATGTGTGTGTGTGTATGTATGTGTTTTGGGCCCTTCTTTTAAGACCAAAACGAAGCGAAACCCGACCTAGCCAGGCAAAGCCATTAAAATAAGCTGTGGGCGAGCAGCAAGCACTGAGCGCAAAGAGAGAGAAAGAGCCAGTTAACCAGCAGTTAGAGAGAGTGAGGGCGAGCATATATGTATGTATGTATGTACGTAAAAGAAGGTGCTTGCGGAGTGTGGAGTGGGGAGGAGAGGGAACAGCGAGCCGTTGAGTGGGGAGAGGTCGACATAAAGTGCGATTTAATTCCTCGAATGAAGCACAAAGTAAAGCGCAATGAACAAAGTCGAAGTCCGAACATAAAAGTAGAAAACTCGATCGAGCCACGAACCACGATCTGAACCAAGCCGAGCGCAGTCGAGCCGAAGTGAGCCGAAGACAAACCGCGCCAAGCCAAACCGAGCCGAGCGATGAGGCGTGCCGACAACTGAACGAACGAACGAGCAAACGAAGCAAAGTCGCAGTCGCAGCATAAGCAACATTTCTTGTTGTTGTTGTTGTTGCTCTTGCTGTTATGCTTCCACAAACGCGAGCTCACTCTCTCTCTCGCTTACACTCGTTGTGCTTTGTGGATGGCAAAAGAGGGAAAAACGAGCGCGCTCGTGGACGACGCTCGTTGCGCTCGTTTGCTTGGCGCGCATTCAGATAGCTGCCTGGCCAGATATGAGACCGTGGGAAAGAACAACCAAAGACGTGTTGTACACACACACACACTCGCTCATGTATACATGCATACTTATACACATGCGCATGCGAGCGTCTGTTTTACTTCTTCTTCTTTGCATTTTGTTTGCTCATTCGCTTCGCATGCGCAGCGGCGCGACGGCTTTATTGTTGTTGTTTGTTTGTATGTATGTGAATATGTATGAATATTTTTTGTATCTGTAGATGTGTGTGTGTGTGTGTGTATGTATGAACATTGCCGCAGGCGCAACCTTTTGAGAGAGTAAAAGAGCGCCGGCTGTTGTTCTTGGTTTACCTGTCTTCGCTCTTTCAGCTCTCTCTCTCTCTCTTTTCTATCTCTCTTGGTTGCCTCCCTCATGCTGTGCTCCTCTGTACGCTCACTAAACTCCATCCATCTGTCTGCCTAAACATGTGCAACACAGCTGCATACGCACACATTGTCAGACATACTTATGTATTTGTAGACATATTTTAAGCGTTGTCTGCGCTTTGTGCGCCTTCTTCGCATTGCCTGGCAACCACTTTTTATATCAGCCCTGGCCAGTGGTTGTTGTTGTTGTTGTTATTATTACTGCTGTTGTTGTTGTTGCTGGAAACGTTTTCGTTTATTGAAGCATTTTATGATGCTGTGTGTTGTTGTCCATAAATCTGTTTATGCACTTCATTGAGCACACATACACACATGTCTGACATATCCACACACCCACACATGTGTTCCCAACTCCCACATCTCCACATGATAGTGTGACCCTTTTTTAAATGGACACTACATACTTTTTGCTAGTATATTTAACGTTTTTACGCAACTTCAAATTTCAATAGAATTTGTTTAACTTTCGGACAACTTTCCCTAGCTTGAAGCGCCAATCCTTATGCGATTACATACATTTTGTTTGTACAGTCAAACGTCTTAAAAACGAACGTTTTCCCTATCCTACTTATCTCACTGCAAAATCAATGTTTACACATGAACAAGTTGTAAACTCTCCAACTTCAACATCAATTGCATTATCTTGTCTTGCTTATCTCTCCTAGCAGCTTAAGTCTACTAACATGGACTTGGCTTGGACTTCATTTCATGAATTTGCAAACATGAATACATTTTTTGTTATTTTACATTTATTCTTATACTACGTTGTTAGTAATAATATAACATATTTTTTTAATATGGCTTGCCTTAACAATCTTTTCAAATTCTTATATGGGCAAGCACATAATTTTCTACTGCGCATGATTAATTGCGTCTTCAGTCGAGCAACGTTGCCAAACTTCACTTAGAATATGTATCTGCGGCTTTTGCGTAGATTTTAAGTATTAACTACATATCTTGATTTGAATATTAGACTTCTAACAATCGGTTCTTTTATTTGCAGGCTTTGAGGGTAAGAACTGTGAACAGAATATCGACGATTGTCCCGGAAATCTGTGTCAAAATGGCGGCACCTGTGTGGACGGTATCAATGATTATCGCTGCAACTGTCCCCCGAATTTCACGGGTCGCTTCTGTGACGTGGATGTGGACGAGTGTGCGATGCGTCCGTCCGTCTGTCAGAATGGAGCCACCTGCACGAATGCCCATGGCACCTACAGTTGCATCTGTGTGAATGGTTGGAACGGCAGTGACTGCAGTCAGAACATTGACGATTGCTTGAATGCGGCATGCTTCGATGGTGCCACCTGTATCGATGGCGTTGGCAGCTTCTATTGCCGTTGCCAGGCGGGCAAGACGGGACTGTTGTGCCATCTGGACGATGCCTGCACCTCGAATCCCTGTCATGCCGATGCCATTTGTGACACCAGTCCCATCAATGGCTCCTATGCGTGCTCCTGTGCCACGGGCTACAAGGGAGTCGATTGCTCCGAGGATATCGATGAGTGTGACCAGGGATCGCCGTGCGAACACAACGGCATCTGTGTGAATACGCCGGGCTCGTTCATGTGCAATTGCTCGCAGGGATTCACTGGACCGCGTTGTGAGACAAACATAAATGAGTGCGAATCGCATCCGTGCCAGAATGAGGGCAGTTGTCTGGATGATCCGGGCACGTTTCGTTGCGTCTGCATGCCCGGATTCACGGGTACCCAGTGTGAAATCGATATCGACGAATGCCAGTCGAGTCCGTGCCTGAACGATGGCACCTGTCACGACAAGATAAATGGCTTCAAGTGCAGCTGCGCCCTGGGATTCACGGGTGCCCGTTGCCAGATCAACATCGATGATTGCCAGTCGCAGCCGTGTCGCAACATGGGCATCTGTCATGACTCCATTGCCGGCTACAGTTGTGAGTGTCCCCCGGGTTATACGGGCGCCAGCTGTGAGATCAACATCAACGACTGTGACTCGAGTCCGTGTCATCGGGGCAAGTGCATCGATGGCGACAATAGCTTTAAGTGTCTGTGTGATCGCGGTTTCACCGGCTATCTGTGCCAGAAGCAGATCAACGAATGTGAATCGAATCCCTGTCAGTTTGGTGGCCATTGCGTGGACCGCGTGGGCAGCTACATCTGCCAGTGTCAGCCGGGCACCAGTGGCAAGAACTGTGAGATCAATGTGAACGAATGCCACAGCAATCCGTGCAACAATGGCGCCACCTGTGTGGATGGCATCAACAGCTACGACTGCAAATGTGTCCCCGGATTCACCGGTCAGCACTGTGAGCTCAATGTCAATGAGTGTGCGAGCAATCCGTGTGCCAACAACGGTGTCTGCATGGATCTGGTGAATGGCTTCAAGTGCGAGTGTCCCCGGGGCTTCTACGATGCGCGTTGCCTCAGCGATGTTGATGAGTGTGCGTCGAGTCCGTGTGTGAACGATGGACGCTGCGAGGATGGCATCAACGAGTTCATCTGCCACTGTCCACCCGGCTATGCGGGCAAACGTTGTGAGCAGGACATCGACGAGTGCGCTAGCAATCCCTGCCAGCACGGTGGCATCTGTTTCGACAAGCTCAACGCCTTCAGCTGCCAATGCATGCCCGGATACACGGGTCACAAGTGCGAGACGAACATCGACGATTGTCTGAGCAATCCGTGCGCCAATGGCGGCACCTGCATCGACAAGGTCAATGGATACAAGTGCGTGTGCAAGGTGCCCTACACCGGACTCAATTGTGAGAGCCAGCTGGATCCGTGTGCAAGTAATCGGTGTCGCAACGAAGCCAAGTGCACACCGAGTCCGAATTTCCTGGACTTTTCGTGTACCTGCAAGCTGGGCTATACGGGACGCTACTGTGCCGAGGATATTGATGAGTGCGTCTTCAGTTCGCCGTGTCGCAATGGCGCCACTTGCGTCAATGTGCCCGGCTCCTATCGCTGTGTCTGTACCAAGGGCTATGAGGGACGCGACTGTGCCATCAACACCGACGATTGCGCCTCGTTCCCCTGCCAGAATGGCGGCACCTGTCTGGATGGAATTGGCGATTACGACTGCCTCTGCGTGGATGGATTCGAGGGCAAACACTGCCAGACGGACATCAACGAGTGCCTGAGCATGCCGTGCCAGAATGGAGCCACTTGTCGCCAGTATGTGAACAGCTACACGTGCACGTGTCCGCTCGGCTTTAGCGGCATAAATTGCCAGACGAACGATGAGGATTGCACGGAGAGTTCGTGCCTCAACGGTGGCAGCTGTGTGGATGGCATCAATGGCTACAACTGCAGCTGCTTGGCCGGGTACAGCGGTGCCAATTGTCAGTACAAGCTGAACAAATGCGACTCGGCTCCCTGCTTGAATGGCGGCACTTGTCACGAGCAACGCGACGAATACACTTGCCACTGCCCCAGCGGATTTACGGGCAAACAGTGCTCCGACTATGTGGACTGGTGTGCACAGTCGCCGTGCGAAAATGGCGCAAGTTGCAGCCAGCTGAAGCATCAGTTCAACTGCAAATGCGCCGCTGGGTGGACGGGAAAATTGTGCGATGTGCAGATGATCAGCTGTCAGGATGCGGCACAGCGCAAGGGGATCACAGTGAAGCAGCTGTGTAACAATGGTACGTGCAAGAATCACGGCAACAGTCACGTCTGCTACTGCTCGCAAGGATATGCGGGCAGCTACTGTCAGCAGGACATCGATGAGTGCGCCTCGCAGCCTTGTCAGAATGGCGGCACTTGTCGCGATCTGATCGGTGCCTACAAGTGCAGTTGTCGCCAGGGTTTCCAGGGTCAGAACTGTGAACTGAACATCGATGATTGTGCACCGAATCCCTGCCAGAATGGTGGCACCTGTCACGACCTGGTGCAGGGCTTCAGCTGCAGCTGTCCACCGGGTACGCTGGGCATCATTTGTGAGCTGAATCAGGACGATTGCAAGCCGGATGCGTGTCACAACAATGGCAGCTGCATTGATCGTGTCGGTGGCTTTGAGTGCTCGTGTCCGCCTGGATTTGTGGGCGCACGTTGCGAGGGCGACATCAACGAGTGCTTGAGTAATCCCTGCTCCAATGCGGGCACCCTCGATTGCGTGCAACTGGTTAACAACTATCACTGCAATTGCCGACCCGGACACATGGGACGCCACTGTGAGCACAAGGTGAACTTCTGTGCGCAGTCGCCGTGCCAGAATGGCGGCGTCTGTAGCACCAAGCAGAGCGGACATCACTGTGTGTGTGCGGACGGTTATTACGGCAAGAATTGTGAGTTTAGCGGACAGGATTGCGACTCGAATCCGTGTCGCGCCGGCAGCTGCATCATCGACGACGCCGGTGGTTATCGATGCGAATGCGTGCGCGGTACAGCTGGCCAACACTGTGAGCTGGACACGCTGGACGAATGTCAGCCGAATCCGTGTCTGCAGAATGCCGCCTGCGACAATCTACTCGGCGACTACGATTGCCTCTGTCCCAGCAATTGGACAGGCAAACGTTGCGAGATCTACGACAAGAACTATGCCGGCTGGGCGGGTGGCAGCAGCGGTGGCAACTCGGGTGCAGCCGGCGGTGGCGGCAATGGCATTGGTCCAGCAGGCGCGGGTATCTATGACGCTGATGCTGAGCAACAGCGGGCGATGTGCGAGAAACGCGGCTGTCCGGAGAAGCAGAGCAACGGCGTCTGTAACAACGAGTGCAACACTAAGGCGTGCAACTTTGATGGCAACGACTGTTCGCTGGGCATCAATCCGTGGGCCAATTGCACTGCGCCGCAGTGCTGGCGTGTCTTCATGGACGGACAGTGCAACGAGGAGTGCAACAACGCGGCTTGCCTTTACGATGGACGCGACTGTGAGCAGAAGCTGAAGCGTTGTGCGGCCATCTATGATGCCTACTGTCAGAAGCATTACGGTGATGGGTTCTGTGACTACGGTTGCAACAATGCCGAGTGCAGCTGGGATGGTCTCGACTGTGAGAAGTCCGAGCAATCGCCGCAGCTGGCCGAAGGTGCCATGTCGGTGGTCATGCTGATGGATATACGACAGTTTCGTGCGAAGCAGGCGCAATTCCTGCGCGAGATGAGTCACGTGCTGCGCACCACGGTGCGTGTGAAGAAGAACACCGATGGCAAGGACATGATATTCACCTGGAAGGGCAGCTCTCGCATGCCGGACATACAGGACTCGGAGTTTGGACGCAAACACAAGATCATCTACACGGAAAGCAACGGACAGACGGGCATTCAGATCTATCTGGAGATTGACAATCGCAAGTGCACCGAGTGCTTCAATCGTGCCACCGAAGCAGCCGAATTCTTGGCCGCATCCGCCGCCAAACATACGTTCGCCAATCGCTATCCCATCTACAGTGTGCGCGGTGTGCAGGACACCGCTGATGTTGACTACGAATCACCGGCGAATGTCAAGTACGTGATCTCGGGCATTATACTGGTGATCATAGCGCTTGCATTCGTGGGCATGGTGTTGAGCACACAGCGCAAGCGTGCGCATGGCGTCACCTGGTTCCCCGAGGGTTTCCGTGCCCCAGCTGCTGCAGTGATGCAACGACGTCGTCGCGATCCCCATGGTCAGGAGATGCGTAACCTCAACAAGCAAGTGGGTTTGGCTCAGGCGCAGGCACATCAGCTACCGGGAGGTGTTGGCGGAGGCAGTCACTGGTCGGACGATGAGTCGGACATGCCACAACCGAAGCGACAGCGCGGCGATCAACTCAACAGCGGCGGACTTGGTGGTCTGGGCGGCTTAGGAGGCGGCAGTGTAGCCGGTCTGACAAGCGTGGGCTATGCCAGCGATCACACCATGGTCAGTGAATACGAGGAGGCGGATCAACGCGTCTGGTCGCAGGCCCATCTCGATGTGGCCGATGTGCGTGCCATTATGACGCCGCCGGCACATCAGGATGGCGGCAAACACGACGTGGATGCCCGAGGTCCGTGCGGTCTGACGCCTCTGATGATTGCGGCGGTACGGGGCGGTGGCCTGGACAGCGGCGAGGATGTGGAAAACAATGAGGATAGCACGGCTCAGGTGATCTCGGATCTGTTGGCGCAGGGCGCCGAACTGAATGCCACCATGGACAAGACGGGCGAAACGTCGCTGCATCTGGCCGCTCGCTATGCGCGTGCCGATGCGGCCAAGCGTCTGCTCGATGCCGGCGCCGACGCCAATTGCCAGGATAATACCGGACGTACGCCGCTGCATGCTGCGGTCGCCGCCGATGCCATGGGCGTCTTTCAGATACTGTTGCGCAATCGGGCCACCAATTTGAATGCACGCATGCATGACGGCACCACACCCTTGATACTGGCTGCCCGCTTGGCGATCGAGGGCATGGTCGAGGATCTGATTACAGCGGATGCGGACATCAATGCGGCAGACAATTCGGGCAAGACGGCGCTGCATTGGGCGGCGGCTGTTAACAACACGGAGGCGGTCAACATACTGCTGATGCATCATGCGAATCGCGATGCCCAGGACGATAAGGATGAGACGCCACTGTTTCTGGCCGCACGTGAGGGCAGCTACGAGGCATGCAAGGCGCTGCTCGATAACTTTGCCAATCGCGAGATCACCGATCACATGGATCGCCTGCCACGCGACGTCGCCAGCGAGCGGCTGCATCACGACATTGTCCGACTGCTGGACGAGCATGTACCGCGTTCGCCGCAAATGATCAGCATGACGCCACAGGCCATGATCGGTTCACCGCCACCTGGCCAACAGCCGCAGTTGATCACACAGCCGACGGTGATTGCGGCTGGCGGTGCTGCGGGTAAACAGAGCAGCCAGGCTGCCAAACAGAAGGCCGCCAAGAAGGCCAAGCTCATCGAAAGCAACAGTCCGGACAATGGACTGGATGTGGCTGGCGGTGGTGGTGCCGCTATGGGAAGTTTGCGTCGCAAGGCAAGTTCAAAAAAGGCCAACAACAACAGCAGCAACAACAACAACAACAACAATGGCAGCAGTGCGGCCTCAAAAAAGGCCATGAACGGCGGCATAAATGCTGCCCAGCTGTTGAGCGCGACGGGGCCAACGGTGGGCAATTGCGGGGACCTGGACTCGTCGCCGCCACCGCCACAAGTGCAGGCCGGCAACGGCAGCGCCAATGGCAATCTGGTGAACCTGCCCAGTCCCTACGACACGACCTCCATGTACTCGAATGCCATGGCAGCGCCGCCGAACAACGGGACCAAGCAGCCGCCGAGCTATGAGGATTGCATCAAGGTAAGTTTTTCATTTGAACTGTTATACAAAAGTGTTATACTTGTATATTCGATTCCTTTGATACGTATATTAGTTTGGTGATCAACTAACAAACTGTTATACCCTTCATCCAATACAACTTCTAATGCCGTTTGCCCTTTCCCCACGCACAGAACGCACAGTCCCTGCAATCCCTGCCAGCCAACAGCCTGGACATGATCAAGCTGGACACCTACGGCTACTCGATGGGCTCGCCATTTCAGCAAGAAATGCTAAACGGACAGGCGATGGGACTGAACGGCGGACGCAGCACCAATACGCTGTGCGGTCTCGGCGGTGGAGTGCCCAATGGGGGTCACGAGCAGGGACTCAGTCCGCCCTATTCGAATCAATCGCCACCGCATTCGGTGCAGAGCAGTCTGGCGCTATCGCCGCACGCTTATCTGGGTAAGTCAATTGTGTGTTGGTCAACTCAACTCAACTGTTATACTAATGTTGTTATTCTTTGTTTTGATTTTTAGGCTCACCATCGCCGGCCAAATCACGGCCCAGTTTGCCAACATCGCCGACGCACATTCAAGCGATGCGGCATGCCACGCAGCAGAAGCAATTCGGCAGCAATCTCAACAGTCTGCTCGGTGGGGGCAACGGTTCGTTGGGACCGCAAAGCTCACCGGTTAGCCTGGGCATCATCTCGCCCACGGGCAGCGACATGGGCATCATGCTAGCGCCCCAGTCCTCCAACAATGCTAAAGGCAGTGCAATAATGCAGACGTTGTCACCGCAGCTGCAGCAGCAACAACAGCAGCAACAGCAACAACAGCAGCAGCAACAACAGCAGCAGCAGCAGCAACAACAACAGCAGCAGCAACAACAGCAGCAGCAACAAGCAATTGGAGGCCTTGAGTTCGGTTCAGCCGGTTTGGACTTGAATGGATTTTGTGGATCTCCGGGTAAGTCAAACGATCAAACTAGAAAGTATGACAACGATACTAATAAAACTTCACATTCTATCATTTGCAGACTCATTTCACTCGGGTCAAATGAATCCGCCTTCAATACAAAGTTCAATGTCGGGTTCCTCGCCATCGACCAACATGCTGTCGCCATCGTCACAGCATAATCAGGCCTTCTATCAGTACCTAACGCCGCCAAGCCAGCATTCGGGCGGCCATACGCCACAGCATCTGGTGCAGACGCTGGACAGCTATCCGACGCCATCGCCTGAATCGCCCGGACACTGGTCCTCATCGTCGCCCCGCAGCAATTCGGATTGGTCCGAGGGCGTACAATCGCCGGCGGCCAACAATTTGTACATCTCCGGCGGACATCAGGCCAACAAGGGGTCCGAGGCCATTTACATTTGACAATGAGGCGATGATAATGGTTCGATAGAATGAAAGACAGCTCCAAGAGCGCCCAAGAACTACAACAACGAGAAGAATGATATCCCAACAACCCAATCACCTCCCTCCCAAAATGAAAATCGAAAAACGAATAACAGACAAGAAACTAAATACTTTTTTTTTGCCTAGAAATTAAGCTTTAATTTAAAAACAAAACAAACGTAATAATTGTAGTAATTTAAATGATTTAATATTAATGTTTGTTGTACAGAGCGCGTTGAAATCGTATATCATAAATGGTATATATACATATACGCCAGATATATACTTATATATATTCGTAAGTAGTTAGTGAACTGTTCAGTTTCGCATCCAACCCCCGGCCCCCCTAAGACAACAATAACAATAACTAATATTTTGCGCGGAAACGTTTTAAACAATTTTATCGAAGAGAGATAACAAAATGATAACGAGCGGAAAATTTTGCAATCCGTTTCACAGCTTCCAGTTAATGATGATGAAAACAATTATAATTAGCGCAAATTATTTTTATTATTATTATTATTATTAATTATTGTAATTGTATCTTGTAATTGTCGGCCAACGTTTTTCTCTAGCGCCCTAAATAAGTTTAATTAAATTCAATTAATTAACAATAGCAATTAGAGCATCGACTACGTTCGTTTTACCGTCTACTATTAAGTTTAAACAAAAATGAAAAACAAAAGACAATTCAATTAACTAATTGCGTAATATATTACATCATATTTAGCTGTTAGTTTCGAAACTGAAGTGCTTATATAAACAAAATTGTTAGCTATACTATATATATACGATTACAAACTACGAAACACATTCTGCAAAAAAAAAAAACAATATCAATTTTTTTTTATTATTATACATTTACACTTATATTTTTTATGTAATTCTACATATAAATCTATTTAGTTAAGCATAAATTGTAAAAAGATTCTCATAATTGTTTGAATTAAGTTGAAAAACAAATGCAAGAGCAAAAACATGAAAAAAGACAACAAACTATAACATTTTCCAACCATTTTTTAGTTAGGCATTAGGCAGACTACAATTTAAGTTTTTTTAACTGACAGCGATTTATATGAATATATATATTTCTATTTTTATATATATATTTTCAAAAAATATGCAACAGTTTTTTTTTGTCATCGCAATTGATTTTGGACATCTGTCAAATTTTAATTTTATTATTATTATTATTTTCTTTTTTTTTTTTTTTTGTGTAGTTTTGCTGCGATTCTTTCTTTAATTATAATGTGTAAATTGTAAAATTTTTTGTTGTCCTAACTTAAAACAGCGAATGAAACATGCAAATGCAAATTTTTTTGACATAATAAATATAAAATAATTATTTTAAAAAGAATAAAGGTCTTTCAATTATATTTGAAATGTGTCACATGACAAAATTACACAGATATATTATTATTATATTGTATTAAAAGGCATATCGAAAGTTTTACATCACTTAATGTGCAACAAATTATATGGAAATGATTCTACACAATTCTATTTGTAGCCAATATGCTTTGGTCACTTAAAAATAGCCAAGATTTGATTGATTTCTCTTATGAGTATACATATAATTCCCAAAAACTAATATTTAGAGATAATTCCGAACTTAACAATCTCAGTTGATAATCACAAATCAAATCAGATTAGTTTATTGCACAATAATGGGCGAGTCCCACGCGATAATGACGTTTTTTAGGCACATGCCGCAGATAAATATAATTTCTTTCGGCACGGGGCAATTCCCAATCCATTGACTTCTTGATGGATCATAAATAATATCCTCTAATCGTAAGAAACCCAGTGTAATCGCCACCAATCCAATCGAAACAACTGACCAGCCCAATGCTAAAAATTTGATAAGATATCTCTAAGCGAATAGCGATTCACATAAAAAGCTGTGCCAACCAACGATTTGACATCACTTGCAGTTTGCAAAGTAACTGGACATAATCCTAAAGCATTCAACATGATGAAGAGCCTTCTGATTGCCTGCTTGGCCATTGCTTTGGCCTCTGCTGCTCCTCATAGCTCCCAGCTGGATGGTCGCATTGTGGGCGGATTGGATGCCGTTGAAGGACAATTCCCCCATCAGGTGTCGTTGCGTCAGCTTACCTCGCACATCTGCGGCGGCAGCATCATTGCACCCCAGATCATTCTTACTGCAGCTCATTGCGTCACCAGCGAAGCTTCCGACGGCTCACTGAAGGTGTAAGTGATACAGTGAGAGTTAATCGGAGTTCATCAATTGATTTGTCAACTATTTTTCCATTTGTAGTACATCGGCTAAGCAGCTGAGCATTCGTGCCGGAACCGTGGATCGCAGCAGCGGCGGCGTTGTCGTTAACGTGGCCAAGGTCATTGTCCATGAGAGCTATGGGAACTTCTTGAACGATGTCGCACTCCTGGTGCTCGACCAGCCCCTCACCTACTCCGCCGTGATCAAGGCCATTCCTCTGGCCAGCGTTGATACCGCAGTTGGCAGCGAGGTTGTCATCTCTGGCTGGGGTCGTCTCACCACTGGCGGAGCCTCGCCCCGCCTGCTGCAGTACAACACGCTTAGCTCGCTGTCGAAGAATCAGTGCATCAGCTCCACCTTCATGTTCACCAGTAGTTTGATCTGTTTGGCCCACACCGCCGGCAATGGTGCTTGCAACGGCGACTCTGGTGGCCCGGCTATCCAGAATGGTCAACTCGTTGGCATTGCTGGCTTTGTGATTGGCGGCTGTGGCTCCACAAATCCCGATGGCTATGCCAAGGTCTTCTATCATCGCGATTGGATTGTCAAGAATGCCAATTTGTAAGATGGCTGCTATCAACTATTAAAATATCAAGCGAGTAATTCAAGTGCTTCTTCAATTTTTTGTGGGAGGGAAGGCGAGTGGCTCATGAATGAGAGACAATTCCGAGAAGAATGCAATGCAAGCCGAAACTGAGCAGCTGTCAAATGCCCTGACCTAAAATGTCATAAAGCGATGACGCTGTCGAAATTGATGCCGTCAAAACTTGAACTTCATGGAAGCAAGCTGCTGTCTCTTTGGAGGTCAGAGCGTTGGCCGCAGTCGCAGCAAAAACAAATCAAGAAAAAAAACTGCTGACGCTGTTGCAAATATTTTGCATAAAATGCGCCAGAGTCGAACAATTGTCAATCAGAAGTGAATCTAGATTCCAGAACAGTAGAAAGATGGGTAAGTTGATGGTTGTAGCAAATTCACTGCAGCAAAATCTGATTATTATAATGGTTTAGCTTGCAACACAACTACACGACTGATGGCAGTGCTGCTGGTATTGCTGGCTGCAATTGTCTGGGAGCAGCAGGTGGCGGCCAGCAAGTTTGCCTACAAGAAACCCATCTACGGCAAGACCAGCTATGTGAAGGATCGTCGCTATAAGATGCGCACAACAAGCAGCCCGGACACAACAGAGGATGATTGGCCGGCGCCCGTGGAGTTCATCATTAATAGCACGCCCAGAAGCGCAGGAACATCGCGATCCACGACAGAGTCAGGCATCAGCAGTACTCCAAGTCCTGCCACGTCCACAACAGAGATGCCAGGGAGCACCAGAACTGTGGCTACTTCCACAGATAGCACCAGCAGCAGCAGCAGTAGTAGCACTAGTACCACAGAGTCAGGATTAGACAACACGTTGCCATCACCACCGACACCCGCAGCCGCGGTGCCATTGAATCAACCTGTGCCCTGCACCTGCGGCGTATTCCTCTCTTCGCAGATCAAGAATGGTCTCCCCGATACGCCGCTCATTCACAATGAAATGGATCGCATGTATCCCTGCAATGCCATTGGACGCAAACAGTGTCAGACAAAGTGCCTGGAGGCGGTGAGTGGCAGCCACTGAAATTGTGTCAATTACAAAGTTCGGTTAACATCCCAACACGATAACTATTTTGCAGATTGTACAACACTTGCCCAACTCGGCGAACATTGTGTGCGCCACGCTGGGACACAACTGCCACAAGGAGCGGGCCTATCTCTTCATCAAGAACTGTCATAATCAATGGGTGAATACGAATCTGCAGGCTGGTCGTGAGTATTGCTGCAAGGAGGGCGTGCCCTATCGTTGTCCACTGCTTGGCTGAGCGGTATTTGCCATACAATACTTAATAACAGCTATCTGTCCAACTGCAATAAATGAGCGTAATAAAATCAATGTTTGAAAAATGTAAACAAAATCATTTATCGTTATCGAACTGTCTTGGTATTTAAATACTGCACAATCGTTAGTGACGTCACAGTTGCTCGCAGCGCTTTTACCTGTTTAAGCGGAGCGAAATTTAAAATAGTGAGAAATAAATGTTCGACTTCTTTAAAATAAAAAAAATACCTTGTTTATAAATTGCCACCTGAGTATTAGGTTTTTATTACAACATATACCAAGATACAAGTTGTAATTATCGGTTTTCCGTATCATAGTATTTTACATATTTCTGTGGTCACACCTCAACAACAAACAGCGCCATCTATGCTTCGTTACAGTTATGAAGATTCAAATGCAGCTTACAAATATGCATAAATTAGAAGCACATACTGCATTATTCATTTGCATAAATGCATCTAAGGATTCATGTGTAATGCATATAAGCTGATTGAAAACCAGTTATAGTTTGGCTGTATCCGCATTTTCAAGGAACAAACTCTTTCAATTGGCATCAAAAATATGGAAATACGCGAAAATCATAAATTGCTAGATAACTCAAGAACGACCAAGACGAATTGAATGTCCTTCGGCGTGATGATAGATTTCATCAAAGGTCTTCGATTAATACAGGACCCGCAAAAAATCAGACAGGATTTGACCGACAAAAAACCCAATTTTCGTTCTTAAAAAATATCGTGTTATCTCGAGTACAATAGGAAATATCGGTCTTTTTTGTCTTTAACAGAAAAATCCGTGTGCCCAAGGACGTCACGATCGTCCTTCAAATTACCGAGATACAGTGGATTATTGAAATTCTTGGCCGTTTTTCTAAACCAACTCCTTGAAAAAATTTACGGTAAGTTTTATAGGAATATTCTTAAATTCCTTAAGTATCAATCGATAGAGCTTGTTATCCTGATAACAAAATAAGAAAGTCCTCGCAAAATACTCATAGATTTGGCACAATAATAACAATAAAAACAAAAATTTTTGAATTTTAACGTATTTGTTTATTTTTGGCCGTTTTTTTCCAATTTTAAATTTGCAACTGGCGTCCAAGTGTATGGATTCACTAATTTATTAGGTGACTTGCTGTAGTTTTACTTGCTTCTGATTTATGTTGGCCTAGTATTTCATACGCTGACTAGTCAGTTTTTGCCATCATTTGATGCCTGTGCTTGGCCACTTGAAGCAGCCGCGAACGACGAAAAAGTACCAAGTGAGCAGATGAAATACCAGGCGAACATAAATCAGTAGCAAGCAGAAATACAGCAAGTCACTTGCTTTTTTAGTGGCAGCAACTTTCGCTCCTTAAAGTATGCTGCAAAAATATAATATTTTACAATAATGCTAAACGTTATTTTTCAACTTGAACGGCTGTATTTTTTTGTCAGTTACTTGCAATTTTTAAATTTAAAACTGGCGCCAAAAAATTAAATTTTGTATAGCATACTTTGAGGGTTCAGCTGGGGTCTTTTTTTGAAAATTAAATATATTGCGGCCATATCCTGTCGGATTTTCAAAGGACGCGTATTGTCAGGATCGCAAGGACCTCCTCCATCGATTGGCATCAACAAATTATAGTATCTTCTAAGGATACAAGATTTGGAATTTTTTGGTCCAAGGGCCAAAGGATAACTCGAGAACTACAAGGACAATTAGAATGTCCTTTGGGCAGTTAATAGGACATATTAATATCCATCGATTGATATATCGTTTGCCAGGACATACGCAAGGACATTCACAAGTGATAGCCTCTTTTCTGTGTACTTTTATCTCGGATCCTGTAAGGATTTTCGTCCTTTTTAGTATGCCAATCGGTTTGAATTTACTAGATATATTCTTGTGCCAAAGGACATCGCGGTCGTCCTTCAAATGACCGAGATATGATTATTTTTGATTTTTGACGGATTTGTTTTTAATTTTGTCGGTTACTTTAAAATTTTTAATTTTAAATTGGCGCACAAGTGGTTGACGTCACTAATTTAGTAGGTGACTTGCTGTAGTTTTGCTTGCTTCTGATTTATGTTCGCAGTATATCATTCGCTGACTAGTCAGTTTTTGCCATCATTTGATGCCTGTGCTTGGCCACTTGAAGCAGCCGCGAACGACGAAAAAGTACCAAGTGAGCAGATGAAATACCAGGCGAACATAAATCAGTAGCAAGAAGAAATACAGAAAGTCACTTGCTTAATAAGCAGTGCTTATTTATTGGCAGCTACTTTCACTCCTAAAAGTATGCTACACTATTTTAACAGTATTGCGCGCAAACTTCAAATAACGCATGCCCAGCAAATAATTGTAGTATACTTTCAGGCTGCATAAATTTAAATACTCATTGCGCCAACGAACCATAGATGGCGCTATTAAACAGTTGGTGACGAGGCTACAAATTACAATTGAATCTTTATAGCTATTGCTTGTCTTGGATCAGTTTGTGCTTGTAAGAGCGATCCTTGTCCCAAAGAACATAGCGATCATCCTTGCGTCCGAGATGCAGTGGATTATTGAAATTGTTGACCATTTTTCTATACCAATCATTAACGACTTGGCAGAAATTTGGCAAAAACAAAATTTATCAGACAAAAAATTATTTTTGTGTATAAAGGGTTTCCTTTTCTTACCGGTTCTTATCAAAGCTAACAGCCCGAAGACCTATTTTAATACAGTTGAAAGAGAACACAGTAATATTTCGTTTTATGAGTTTCAAATTTATTTATTTAGTTGTTGTTTTCATAATTTATGACAATTTGCTAAAATAAAAAAAATACTTGTGGGTAAGCGAATTGAGAATAATTTGCCAGAGCAGCTGATGTCGTAAGAGGTATTAGCTATGCCAGGGCTGGCGTCTCGGGCGCCTGTTCCTGTAACACAGAACCAGAACCAGAACCGTATCAGTGGATCGATGGACCGATTCGAAAGACATTCCTCATAGCCAGGTGCTCAGATTGTTGAGACGGTGATATCGCAAGTGCAGTGCAAAACGATGTCTAAAGGAATCTCAGCAAAGAAACAAATGCGTGTAAGCGTGCCCAAGGAACTGCAAACTGTGCTCAACTATGGATTACTCGCTACTATAAATGTGCCACAATAAAATAAAATGTAAATTGATAGTGTGGAAAACTAAAAGAAATTATTCCGAACTTCGTTATTTCGTATTTGAAAAACATGATACTTGAACGAAAAGAATTTTACTTTTAAACTGTTGAAAACAGCTTTTATATCGACATCGACAAGAACTGAAAAGAAGGTATACGACGGGCGATTCTTTTTTTTGTAATTTAGTTTAATTTACATTAAAAAATAGAATTTGTAATTAATGAAATATAATAAAAAATAATTCATCAAATCGTTCAGATGTTTGAATGTTGTTTGAATCCTTGACTTGAATTATTTGTAGCTGGTGTTTTTTTTTTGTAATGTTTTCTGATTAAGCTGCAGCGGTTGTTTATTTCATATGTACACACCCAAATATATAGATATATAAAGATATGTATGCCATATATCTGCGTTGTACATAGTTATAACATATAGATATATATATAGTGAGAATATATACACGTATATTGATTGATAGTATTTTGCTTCAGATAATATTGTTGTGAATATTTTTTGTTGAATTATTATTTTGTTTAGGGCGGGAGTCACGGGTTCAGTGGACACTACTGGACGTAGACACTTAAGCTTCGGCCTCAACCTCCTCCTTTACCTTGGCATCGCCGGGCTTGCCCTTGGACCAGTCGGGTTTCTTCTGCAGAGTTGACAATCATCCAGCAGCAGATGCAGCACCACATGAAAGTAAAACGAAGGCATTAGTGAATGGTCCTCAAATTGGGGCTTAACATTTAACCAGAACATTCCGGATTCAACTGTGCTGGGCACTACGACGACAACTACATTCTACATATAATATTCTACTATACTAAAGAGTGTGTGTGTATTACAGATAAACAACATGTGAAATAAATACATAAAAGTACATTGAGAAAGAAAGAAAGAGAAACAGAGAGAGAGAGACAGATAGTGACGAAAGAGAGGACACTTGGTGCTTAACATAAACACACATTACACATTCTTACACTTTTTGGCTGTTTTTAGAGTAGCGGCATCTTTTATCTTTTTCTATAGAGCGTTTGCGCCGATTTTATATTGCGTTTGAAGATTGATTGCAGTATGGATAGATATATAGCAGATCAATTATAAAGTTTAAGTTCACATTCGGCTAGTTTATTCACTAGTCGTTGCATTTCATTTACTTAATATTGCGTATACGTAATCGTAGTACTAATCACAATTATTAACGCATCACTTACCTCCTTCTCTTCCTCCTCCAATGTGAACTCCTTCTTCTTGACCACCTTAAGTTGGTTGCGGAAGTTGAATTCAGCAGCCTTCTTCTGCAGCTTGGCGAATTTGTTTTCGTATTTGGAGACCTTCTTCAAGGCTGGCTTAACGCTGCACAAAAGATGTAGATCAAATTCAAATTAGATTCTAATTCGATATGGAAAATGTTGTGGATTAAACTTACAATTTGCCACGAAGATCGTTAACTTGGGCATTGAGATCGTTGATCTATGGTTGATCGCAGCGTGTGTGTGTGAGAGAGAAAGAATTGAAGAGGAAGAGAGAAATACATCAAGTTAATTATGAATATATAAAATGTATCTAAAGTTCAAACTATTTGGTTCAATTGACATATAATCTAAATGTGGCAAACTACTTGAATATCAAAATCAAAATCAATATAAGCATGCATCATAGCGTGGATTTTGCAACATTTAGTAGTTGTTTTATTTCTAGTTCTCAAGGAAAACAAGATGCAAGCGGGAGCAAGCGGGGGGTTAAACTTACAGCTATCTCTAAAACTAAAACTAAAACTAAAACTAAAACTGAAACATTCAAGTGCAGATTCAGATCATTTATACTAGATTGCGAGTTAGAGCATGCGGAAGAACGAGCTAGATTAAGTTACGAGGCACAATTCGCAATTTTTTTTTTTTTTTGATTTATTTGATTTAATTTGTTGCTTGTTGGTATAACGGTTGTTTTAACGGGACATCGGAGGAGCGTTGGTTCTAAGGTCGGTTTCTTTCTTTGACTGGTTTGGTTTTCTTATTTTAATTGTTTGGTTTTTGTTTTTTTGTTTTCTGTTTTTGGTTTTTTGTTTTTGTCGATTGAACAGCATAACATCCAAATGTCGATTTCTCTTCATAATTCTTAATTTTCTTTTGCTTTTTGTTTCGTTTTCATTTTCATTTTGCTTTTTCTTATCATTCATTGCTTTAGAGAGCATTTCATTTATTTTATATACGATATTATTGCGTTGACAAATTTTGTGACCTATTATTTATTATGGATTGGTACCTAACACACCTGAGCGTACGGATCTGGGGCCTGAGGTACTGCACAGCATGCCACATACATTACAAACATTGATTGATTGATTGACTGACTGAATTACAACTAATAATATTGTACACAAAAATATATATCAAATTGTCGATCAATATTTTTCTGCATTTTGTGATGTGTTTCTTTTCATTTGCTTCTTCATGTCTTTCATTTGTTTGTTAAGCTTTTATATTATATATATATATTTTTTTTTAATTTTGTTGGAGCAACACTCGGGTTCAATATAACAGAACGTGTTATCGGTAGTAGAACGGTGAATCGGTAAATCGGTAGAACGGTAAATCGGTAGAACGGTAACGGTAACATTTAGTGGACAGCGGTGGCAATGATTAGCGGTAGCTGGTTAAAGCGAACCGACACTTGGACACAAATCAGAATCAGCCCCTATTTCCCCTTCCATTATTATCATTATTAGTCTTTTCATTTGAATTTCTTTCTTTTGTGGTTGTGAAATCAAGTTAAGAACTTAAGAAAATCGACGCTTGGCTTTTATGCTCTTCAATTGCTTGGATTTTACGCTTTTCTCAATTATAATAATAATTAATGTTGCTTTGCTGTTTTTTTTTTCTGTTTTTCTCTTTTTTTTTTCTTTTCTTTTCTTTTTTTTAAGGTTAAGGCGAGCGTCAGATAGAAAGAGAGCGAGCTAGTTAAACGAACGATACAATGTTTTTATTTAATCGTCATTACACACATTACATTATTTACAATGAAGTGCGTGCGGTTGAGGTCGAAGTGGATTTGAAACTTTTTTGGTTGATAGGTTCCAGCGCACAGGTTCTGTTTGTTGTAAAGTTGTGCTTGCCCCTTATTTGTTTGTTCTTGCTGCTTTCATTGTTGCAAAGGCAGGGGCAGGTTGTGTACACGTTGTTGTTGTTGTTATTTAATTATTGTCTGTGGTTTTGCTGTTGACTAGTTGTGTGTGTGTGTGTGTGTGTGTGTGTGTGTGAATGTGTGTATGTGTGTGGCATTGCTGCTGCTTTTGACAAGTGCACATGCAGAACTTTTAATAAAATAACCATTGCCTACATTTGTGCGCGCGCGTGCTTTAATTTAATTGTTGTTGTTGCTTTATATCATATTGTAGTAAGATTGTATGTTTCTTTGTCTGTTTCTGATTGTGTCGAAATTAGTGTGTCAACGTGTCTTGTGTCTTGTGTGTGGGTGTGTACTCGTGCTTGTGTTGTTGTTGTCAACGGACGCACAGACAGAGGCAACAAAAGTAGGTGCAGATGACGCGTCAGCGAAACAAACAAATTATCACAGAATGAAAAACACAATTAAACAAAATTTAGATATATATATATTTCATATATATATAACATTATTAAGAAGAAGTAGCGAAGAAGAAAACACAAAACAATGTCAGAAATTTTGGTGTGCAACAATTTGAAAATTTTCAAAAGAAATAACAGATCTAGTGATTATCGAAAAACAAAAGAATTTTTGTTTTTTCGTTTTTTTTTGCAGTGTTTTTGTTTGTGTACAATGTGCAATGTGAGTGCTTCGATTGCCAAATGGAATGTGCAGTAAATCGCAAGAATCTCAATCTAAATCTAAACAGCCTCAAAATGCAGTCAAAGTCGATTTTTTTTTTTTCTTTTGGAGTCGTTGACCGAAGAATCTAACCTCACTTTGGCCAATATAAAAATATGTATCTAAAACTCTTTAACTGTACGTAGCGTGAGGCGATAGACTTGTCTTTTTATTATGAAGTTTGTTCGATTGATTGATTGACTGATTGACTGATTGATGGCGTCTGTTGCTGCAGTTCTCTATGGCAATTTTCAACTCACACTTATTATCTTTTCTTTTCTTTTTAGTTTGGTTGTTGATTGGATTGTGTTTCCGTTTTGAATTTGTTGTTTTTTTTTATTAAAGGTAACATGAGATTAAGAACGGCATTAAAAACTTGAAAATCGAACAAAGAGTAGTAAGAATAATAAAGAACCATTTATATGTTGTACATAATATGTATAAATACGTATTTGAGTTGTTTTTTTTTTGGTTTGAATGTGAACAATTAAGGAAACAGATACAAGAAAGAGACACAATAATTTAATAAAGAAAAAAAAATATTCAAGAACTTTTGTTTGAACATGACATGAGCGCATACCGGAAAATTAAACATGGTACTAACAAAATTTTATGTTGCATTTGTCTGTTTTGTTTTTTTTCTTTTGTATTTAGAGTTTGTATTTTTTTTTTTTGAGATATGTTTGGTTCATATATATTGTAAACATATATATATGGATATTTGTTTTAAATTGAATTGAATTGAAAATTGTTGCAGTACCTCCCAGTCTTTTTTCCTGACTTCGTATTCCAGATCCCATTTCTGGCCTTCACAAATATACATACGCTCGTAATACTCTTCGCAAATCTCTTGCAATTCGCCTGTAAAAACATATTTTTGGGGTATTTGTTTTGTTTTTCTTTTTTTTTTTTTTTGTTTGTCGTTGTTTCGACGTTTTTACATTATTTTTTTTTACGGTTTACTTTGTCACTACGAATCTTAAAGAACTAGAAATAACTTTCATGTTTTGTTTATATTGTTTTTATAAATTTATATCTACCATATATGTATATGCAAATATCATAATTATATAATCAGTTTATTTCTTTTATCGTTTTGTTTTCATTCTTTTTTTTTAGCATTTGATGCAGCTTCATTAGATGTTATGTGTTCGGTAAGTTTTCTTTCATTTCGAGAATTGATTTGAATTGAAAAATAGAATTGAGTTTCGGGTGAACCTTTTTTTTATATATATATTTTGTTTTTTTTTTTTTGTTGGAATGGGGGCGCAACGTTCGGGTCTGAGAAATGTCTTTATACTGTTGTTGTTGGTTATGGTATTTGGTATATGTTATAATTGTGGTTTGAAAATTGATCATTTGAGCGAAAAATACTCCATAGTCGGACAAAATAGATTTTGATAGAATAACGGAGAAATATAGATAGAGAGAGAGAGAAAGAGATAGACTCATTCGGCAGGTTTAGTTGATAGTCACTATTAATTGAAGTTTTTTTTTTTTTTTAAGTATCTGCATTAACTTTAGCTTCGAGCCAAAGCCGAAGTCTGTTGTAATGAGAGAGACAACCTCTGAGAGAGAGAGTCCAGGATCAACAATCAACAGTTAGCTCTCGTTTTGTTTAGATATCAAATTCAAAATCCTGATCAACGTTTCTCTGGAGGGGGTCTCCCGATTTGCAGAGTTCAAAGCTCGCGCCGATTTGCTTAGTATCGTGCGCCTTATATATTTATATATATGTATTTATATATGCAAATATTAAATAAGAGATTTGTTTTTTTTTTGTATGGTTGTACTTTGTTTTTAAAGTTTAGAGCAGTTAAAAACAATATCAAAAATTAGGTTTCAAGAAGAAAGAAAAAGAATGAACTAAAAAAATATTATTAAGAAATATTCAGATAAAAAATTAAATATCAAGGGCAAAAAAAATAGAATAGTTATTATTATTATTATAATTATGATTATTGTAGTGATTATTATTATTGCTGTAGTTGTTGTTGTTGCTGTTTTGTTGTAGTTGCTGTTGTTGCTTTTTATATATTATAATAGTATAATAATTGTTGAATTCAATTGTAATAATAATAATTAAGAAAAAAAAAAACATTCGCATTTTGGTTGCTCATTTGTTTTGGTATTTGCTTGTTGGTAATTCGGTATTTTGTGTTTAAATATTTTGTTTTGTTTTGTTTTTTTTTTTTTGGTTTGGCATATTTGTATATTGTTTTCTTGAATTGATTTTTTGTTTTTGTTTTTTTTGTTTTTTGGGTGCAAGGCAAAATTTGTTTGGAATTTACCTCTTGTGCTTTGACTTTCTGCACGTGCTCTAAATCAAATTTATCGCCCTCCAAATTGTAAACGCGTTGCCAATATTGTTTGCATATTGTTTGCAGTTCGGCTGTGGTATCGGTAAAGTAATCGGTAATCGTTATCGGTATCGGTATGCGTAACGTAAATAGTCCAAGTTGACGTAACCGCGTTACGTTCAATCGCAAAACGATAATCAAGTTCGAGTGTGCGTGTGTTGGTGAGTGAGAGTGTGTGTGAGAGAGAGAGAGTGTGTGTGTTTGTGAGATAGTGTGTGTGTGTGTGTGTGTAAGTGTGTATTGTCATAGTCATTGCAGTGTAAATGTATGTGCAAAAAGTTACGCAGATTGATGCGGATATAAGAAAAAGACAGATAGTTATATAAAGAGAAAAGTGTGTGAAAGAGAGAGAGAGAGAGAGAGAGAGAGGAAGAGAGACAAATAGTTGTTTATGTTGAATGAAAGTTGTATTATGCGAGAGATTTCGGGTGATAGTGAAAGAAGGATATAGAAAAAAGAGAGAAAGATAGAGAGTGAAAGAGAGAGAGAGAGACAGTGAGAGATCGATAGATTTTGTGAAGGAGTGACAGAGACGACGCACATGTTACGCGCGTTGTTCGGCGCGTGTCAGAGAAAGAGAAGGAATACAAGATTAATATCAAAGTCAGTTATTGAACTTTATCCTTAGCTCTATTCACCTATTCATACGAATTGCATATACATAAATACATAATAATGTGCTTTGGCATTATCATTATCATTGGCTTTATCATATTCATATTCATTTTGATTTTCATTGTCATTATTATTGTCATTACGTTTCTTATTTTCTTTGTACTTTATTTTTCTGTTTTCTTTTTTCTTTTTTTTTTTTGTTGTGTAGTGCGCTACATTTTGTTTCGTGTGTGTTTTCATGAGGTGTCTGTTGTTGTGGTACTTGTTGTTGTTGTTGTGGTTGTTGCTATTGTAGTGGTTGTTGTTGTTGTTGTTGTTGTTGTTGTTGTGCTTGTGCTTGTGGCTGTGGCAGTGGTTGTGTCTGTGCTTGAGGTGGATAAGTGATAGACCCTGCTTAACAACTAAATGGTAGACCCCGTTTACTCATAGCTGGTTTCTTAGTTACTCGTTACTCGTTACTCATTACTCGTTACTCGTTATTCGTTGTTCGTTGTAATTGGGTTTTAGTAAAAGCTGTATACAAAATACAAAATAACAACAGCCTCTACGTGTTCTACGACAAAAAAGACACACACAGATTTATAACTAAAAACTTGTTAAATTGCTTAATCTAAATGGCGGCACATCAATCAAAGAAAAAAACAAAATCATGATGGCCAGCCAAAAAAAGTAGCGAGTAGCCAAGCTCAAAAAGCAAAATAGCTGATCACGTGACGAAAAGTTCTGTCAAGGTTGTCAGCTGTTGTTTTTTGGAGATGTTTTAGTAAAAGCAGCGAGTTATCTTCGGTCGACCCATATATTATTATTTAATTGGGAATCGAGTCGTGACCTCAAGCTGATAGAGTTAACTTTGGGTTAATGGCAGAAAGGATACTCTTTATTTTTTGGTTTGGTTTTATTTACTTGAATAGTTTTTGGCGTTTTCGTTTGTCGGGTTTTTGTTCACCAAAATTCAATTTCAAAGAGGGATATCAAATTTTGAAAGTGCGCTCTCTTGATGGCATTTTCGATTCAAAACTTGCATTGCTCTCATCCAAAATACAAAAATAATCAATGGACAAAAATACTATTGTGGGTTAACTACTACTATGCTCAAAAAAATCAATGTGATCTACAGCTACAGGATGCCCCAGTCGAGTACACACACACGCTGAGTGAGAGAGACAAACAAAAGAGAGAGAGAGAGAGAAATAGAAGAGGGGATGGCCGCCAGATGGCGCTTTGGTGCCGGCATCTTTGAAATATTTGCATATATTTTTTCAGGTGCATCGGGTGTAAATTTTGTACTACGATCCGAAATGTGTGTGCGTGTGTGTGTGTCGGAGTGTGTGTGTGTGTGTGGAGCATTTTACGAGTGGTTATTAACAGTTTTCCACAAAAAAAAAACGTAATTATTCTACGAGACTACGGCAAGAAAAAATATAGAGTACGACTCAAGTTCTCTGTTTGGTTTTGATTCTGAATTCTGTTTTTTGTTGTTTTCTAGAAAACAAGAGAATTGCAACAAATATTGAGTGAATCGGGTGCAACGCTTGCCTCATAATCCTTTCTGGCTACCTCGTGCTCCACATCGTATTTCTCAGACTCCAATTTCAGTATCTTACTGTAATAATCCTGACAAACTTTCTGTAGTGTATCTGTGAATGTTCAAAAACGAGTGAGTCGCGAGATTTCTCGACAACGACGCCAACTTGTGTGTGTGTGTGTCGAGGTGTGGAGGTGTCGAGGTGTGTGTGAGTGTTGGGTGTGAAACAAAGGGTGTAAAACGGGTGTAGATCAAGTGTTGCTTTTGGGGTGTTTTGTTTTTCTTTGGTTGTGTACTTTTTGTTGCATATGATACGACTTCCCAGAGACAGAGACAAAGACGGAGACAAAGAGTGAAAGAGAGAGAGAGAGAATGGACGGGATAGAGAGCGCGACGAGAGCTAAAAGAGTTTTTTTGTAATACTGAGATCATTAAGTTGGGTTAAATATACGATATATACTTCCATATATACAAGGGACTTTTGTTGTTGATCAGTTGTTGGTTAAATTTTTGCTTGAGAATTAAGAGTGTATTATACAAGAGTGAGTAGACAGCAATTATACATATAAGTATGTTGTAATTGAGATTTTAGAATTAGCTGCAGAATATAGAGATAAATATAGATATATATATGTGTATAGAGAGAGACAGAGAGAGAGAGAGAGAGAGAAGGTGTTTGCTGCTTTTGCTTTAGCCATTTAGCTATTGCTCTTATGATTGTAGTTGTAAGTGTTAAGTTAAGTAGTTTTGATTTTGATATATAGTATGTGAAACGAATGCGATTCGCACTCATAGATATACTCTATATATATATATATAGGTAGATATGTATGTATGATTTTGTTTGTGTGTACCTCAACATCCTTGCGCTTAACAACATACTCAAGATCATATTTCTGGTCCTCCAATTTATTAATCCTGTCATAGTGTTGCTTAATCAGGGTTTTCAGTGTATCTGCAGCCCAGATACACGGATACAATTGCAAATATAGTGGTGTGTGTGTGTTTGTGTTTGTGTTGGGATAGATACATATAACAATCATCGGGGACATGGGCGTGATTGTGTATGTGTATGTGTGTGTGTGTGTTTTGGGAATACGGGACACAGGGAAATATAGATTGGAGAGAGAGAGAGAGAGAGAGAGAGAGAAAAATAGACATATTTAAATACATATCAAATGCTTTTCTTGTGTACGCGTTTCTCTATGTTTAGGTGTATGTGTGTGTGTGCTTGTGCTTGTGTGTGTGTGTCTGTGTGTGTGTGTGGAGCGCAACTTGTTGTTCATTTCTTTACAATTTTCATCGGTTTTTTTTCCAGTGTGCATGTGTAAGTGTGTGTGTGTGTGATGATAGATGACACTTTGTAGAATTTAATGTTTATGCATCTTTTTTTTTTCGTTTTTCGTTTGCATTGTTTTTTCTTTTGCATTGCTTTTCTTTTTAGATGATGATGAGGAGAACAGCAAAAGCAAATTCAAAGTTGCCTTCAATTTACTTTTGCTGTTCACTCTTCACTTTTCTTTTACGCATTTTTTATATTCATTTCTATGCTTTTCTCGATTATTATTTCATAGTTCTATAAAAAGTTTAATTTACGCCATTTCTTTTTTTTTTTGGGTTTTCAATTCAAAATTTGTTGGATTTGATTCGCTTGGACCGCAGAGACTTACCTTCGCTGGCATCACTGAGATTCCTTGGGCTGCCGCAACGTTCTTCAATGATGCGTCTACGTTCAGCCGCTTTGCGTTCCTGTTCTTTCTTCAATTCCTCAGCGGCTTTCTTGCGCAGCAACAACTGCAAGCAGAATGAATAATGATGATAAGTGGATAAACCAAGATGCGACAAAACATTCGACACTTACCCGGAGTTTCTTCTTCCTTTCTGGGGTCATGAAACCCTTCTTGGCCTTCTTGGCCTTGGAGGCTTCCTCCATACGCTTGCGCACCTCAGCACGCTTGCGCTCGATCTCAGCCTGTTTAGCCTTCTTAGCCTGCAAAAAGGAGGGGAAGGGGAATAACATTCGATCAATCAATCAACGCTCTCGCTGATGCACAACATTTAGATGGCACACGCATAATGGTGATTATATCTTTGCAGATATACGATTCTTTGAACAATTTGGAAAACGAGGGGGAGGGAGGAGAGGCGAGATCACAACTTGTTGGACGCTGAGGCGATTGCCGATTGCCGATTGCTTAAGGCACGGCTACACGTACACCAGTGTACCTCCTCGGCCTTCACTTTCGGATCGTTGGGATCCTTGGGGGGCCCGGCGGGCGCTGCTGCCGCCGCTTTGCCATTGGCCGCCGGCGCCGCTGCCGCTTTGCCATTAGCAGCTGGAGCCGCTGCAGCTTTGCCATTTGCAGCTGGTGCAGCTGCAGCTGGAGCTGGCGCCGCTGCTGCTGCCTTTTTCTGCAAGAGAGAAAGCATGGTATAAATATCATTTGAAATGGAAAAGAATAAAACATAAAAAGACGTTGAAGACAGCACAACAAGACAAGACAAAACAGGACAAACGACAAACAATCATCATAGACATTGATCACTTGACGACTGTTTCCCCTGTTATCGCGTCTGCTGAGCTCTCTTGTCTCTTGTTTCTTGTTTCTTGTCTCTGCAAGCAAATCTGTGAAAGCAAAATGGAACTAGTTGCAGCGTGAGAAAGCCTTAGAGTAAGTTAGTGTTAGGCTTGGCCATAGATTATGCATCTCTTACTCACCTCAACAGTTGTGTCTCCCTCGGCGCAGCAGAGTTCGATTCACCAAAATGATCACACACACAATTTTTGCACTTTTAACACTGTTAACTGCGAAATGGAAGTCTAGTTAGTTATGTCCCTAGACAAAGCTGGTTTGCTGGTTCAGCGATACTTACCTCACCTCATCATCAGCCATTTTGATTTGTGTTTTTAGTTACTGCAAGTAGAGAAAGAGTCGAGCACAACGGTTGAATGATTAGTGAATGCAACTAACAGAAGCTGTGATGTTGATGCTGCTGATGCTGATGCTGATGCTGATGTTGCATGACATCATCTCGACACACACACACACCCACACACACACACATACTCAGAAAGAGAGGGGGGGTGTGTGGGTGAAGCGACAGGCTGTCGCTTAATTGGCTTGTACAAAATGTTCCATAAATCCAAAATAATAGCCTGATTTCTACTGCTTCTACATCGACATACATACACTAGACGGAACACACACATACACGCAGACACACATCCATGTGGCGGGGGCGAACACACAGTGCGTATGCGCAATGCATATAGATAAACAGATTACGTATACGCCAGCGTTGCCGCACCGTATATGGGGGGCCGCCTGCTGATCGTACGCTCGCTCTCGCACTCTCTCGCTCTCTCGCTCTCACTGCTGCCACTCTGCTGGCAGGTGCGAGCGAGACACAACTAATATTTTTTTTTTTGCCTATCGATATCCAATTACAAAAGGTGAGAATGGGAATGAGAGCGAGAACGAGAACGAGAACGAGAACGAGAACGGAAGCTCGTTACGCACAGCAGAAAAGCTCACTCACGCGAAAGCTGTGCCAAAGCTAATGCAACCACCGACGAAGCAAGTGATTGATCAAGTCCATTGATTAGCCAGATACTAGATGATTATGCTCTCTCGTTCATGGCATTGCTGAACTTGTAGCTGCCAAACCTTAACGACAGCTGACCCACGACAAGTCAAGCCAAATGGGTCAACTAAATTGAGTATTTACTATATTAGTAATTTCACTGAAGGACGCGTCGAAAAAGCTTAAAAGTGCCAAAGCTTTGCCTTGACGCAATAACAATAACAAAAAGCTTCGCAAATTCAAAATGGAATACGAAAATATATATAGAAATAATCTCAGATATTGAGTGCTATCTATACACCGAAAATATACTCGAATATATAGTATGTATGTAGTAAAGTTATGCTTTCTATAAAGTTAAAGTTCTATACTTTTTTCAAACTGATCGTCAGCTTTATAACCAACAACTTTATGGCTAAAGCAGTTGAGCTTCGAAATTTCCAAGTTCAGCGCGAAGTCCGTCGGTTCAATTTCAAATCTTTTTTTTTCTATATATTCATAGTATATATGCGTATATATATCTGCGTACGAATATATATATATATACATATATCTGTGTGTGTGTGTGTGTGTGTATACAATGGCACATTTCTATTTTGGGGCAGTTGCCGCTGTCGCTGTTGCTGTTGTTGTTGCTGCTGACTTGGCTTTTGGCTTATTCGCTGCTAGCTGCTCGCTTCTGTATCTGTATCTGTATCTGTATCTGTGTGGCTGTCTCTTGTATCTGACAGCTACATTTTTAGCTTTTGCACGCACACACACACACACGCACACACACACACGCAGAGATAGATGTCTGTGCGCATATGTATCACACTCCTTACATAATCGTTGCGAATTATGAATCGAACATTTCAAAAATTCGAAAATCAAATTCGTATTCAATTTCAAAAAGAAAATCAAATCTCTTCTTTTCTCAAAACATTTGATGAAAGCGCATTTTTGCTTTGTTAATCCTTGGCTACGCTTTTGCTGTTATACTTTTTTGTAGCACTTGAAAAAAATATTGTAAAAAAAAATACGCAAAAAAAAGTAACTAGAAAAAAAATGTGTTGAGTTATATCCATGATATATGGAGATATGGAGGATATAAAGTCGTTAGATTGTCACACGCACGCGTTGTTCATTCAAAAGTTTTCTTGTTCTTTTGTTTTTGTTCGTTGCACACAATTTGTTGTTGGTTTTTTTTTTGCATTGTTGTTGAATGTCGATGGAATTTTTTTTTTTTTTTGGTTTTTTTTGCAGTCGATGCAGCTGAAGTTTTTCTTTTTCTTTTTCGTTTTCTTTTTCTTTTTTGCTGATCATGGTTATTATTTTGGAACAAGTATGGATTTGCTTTGATATGCTTTGCATATTTTGTTGCATTTCTTTTGTGCCAGAGAAAAAAAACTTGTGGCCAGAGCAGCAACCCACACTCACCTTCAAGGAATTAGAAAAAAAAGAAAAAAAATTGAGCGATGCTGTCGATCACACGAATCGGATGGTACTGAACGACACAAAAAGACTGAACGGTCCGACGATCCACGGCAGACTATATTCTAGTGGCGGCCAACCGATGGATACAGATACCGATTCGGAATCCGATTCAGATTCGGATTCGCCACACACACACACACACACACACGTGCATACACATATGCATGCATACACATACACGCATCGATATCTATCCGCCCACCTGCCCGTCCTTCGACTGTATTTTGGACGCTTGCTCTCGCTGTGCACACCACCAAGCAGAGAGAGAGAGAGCTAGAGTGGGAGAGTGGGAGTGAGCGAGAAGGCAAACGTGTGTGAGTGAGCGAGAGGGACGAACGTGCATATGTATTTGTGGCTATGTGTCTGTATCTGGGCGCACATCCTAAAAATAGACGGCGCTGGCAACCCAAATCGAAATGGATACCGAAAAATGTGTTGCCCACGTTTTCATGGTGTTGGTGTTGCTTCTCTTGTTGTTCTTGTTGTTTCTCTAGTTGTTGTTGTTGCTGTTGCTGTTGTTGTTGTTGCTGGCGCTGCGCTCTGCGATCTCTGCGATCAGCCAGTGGCCAACGACTCGACTCTATGCTGCCTGCTGCAAGGCACTTGGAGAAACCAGCCAAAGCAAATGTGTGTGCATGTGTGTGTGTCTGTGTGTGTGTGTGTGTATCACATAATGTGTGTGTGTGTGTGTTGGCTATGTAAGCGGAGCCGCTTGGAATTCAATGCATGTATAAAAATAAGTTTGCTCCAGTTGAGCGGTTCAGTTGAGTGGGCCAGCGATACGATTCTCTCGCCGTCGTCGTCGTCGTCGTTGTCTATGATGGCGGCCTCCATATGCAATTAACCAGGCATGCAAACAATAGCGAAAGCCAAACAATTTGACAAACGTTGCGACTGCAACCCTGGCTACCCCAAAAGATATCCCAAAACAGAAATCAAAGGAAAAAGAAATAACGAATACAATTCCTTAGCCTTCAAGCTAATCATAATAAAGATTATAAAAGGAATCGAAAAATCGAGCAAAGAAGTTCATTAAATGCTCATTTAATTATTCATTCCATCAAAGTGTAACAATAATTCGGTCTGTCTTCTATTCCCATTTTAATCGCCTTTGTTTATTTTAACTCTCTCTACTCTCCACTCGAAATTATAAACTTAATCTGCAGTCAAAGGCACTTCAGATACATTGTGTATGTATCTATTTTCAGATGCTATGAAATGACCTATTTACTGAGGAAGCACAGAACAGCACATTAAAAAAAATCAAAATCAAAATCAAATCAAACAAGAAGTGAAACGATTTCAAGAGCAACAAACTTAACACGAATTTGGATTTATGTAATCGCCAAATATTATACTATATATTGCAATTTACTTGCGAAACATATTTTTGCTGAAATCAAATAAGAGACAACAACAAGAAAATTGTGGCAAACAATCAATTAAGTGCGGAAATCTTGCCCTAAAACTACGAAACGAATCATACATAATATGTCTATATATATAGTATATATATGTATGCGTATATAGTATATATATATCTATACATAGATTGTATGATTTGGCAAAGTGTGTGTCGATGACGCTGCAACGCGTCGTATGCGCAATCTGCCAAAGGCAAACGCAAACAATCAGCAAAACACAAATCAGACAAAACAGACAGTTGCACACGTCGATTCAGAATCAGAATAAGAATCCGATTCAGATACAGATACAGATACAGACACACAGATATATTATCTTTAGGCAGCTGCCTTGCAAGCTCAGTGCTAATGTGCAAAAAATTTCCTAAAAATTCCCCAACACAAAATTGTTAATGTTGTTGTTGTCTTTGAAGCAATTTTCGTTTCAATCACGTCTGATTATGTGCGTATGTGTGGGTGTGTGTGTGGGTGTGAGTGTGTGGGCGTGCATTACCATATAGCCAGCATTTAATTTTCTTTCTCTATATATATATGTACATATGTATATATGTACTTCGATCTCTCTGTAAACTTTCGTGTTGAAAACAACAAAGAATTCTTCAGCTTCTTCAAAATTTCTACACATTGAAATTTCGAAATTATTTGTTGTTGCTGCTATTTTCTTCATTCGTTTTGTGTGTGTTTTGTTTTTCATTTTTGAGAAAAAATTTTGAATTTTCTATTTCTTGGTCGGGTCGGGCGTGTTTTGTTTGTCTTGTATTTAGAAATAGAACATTTTGTAGGCAGCAGCAACAGCAGCGAGCGATTCATGTAGCGCAGCGAGCATCTCTGATCTTCTATCTTCTATCCATGAGATACACGCTGCGTTTAACACACACGATTCCGCAGCACCAAATGTAAATAAATAACATATATATTCGAGCAAAAATACATGTGTAATCATCAAATTTACTATTTGCGATATTGTTGAATTCCATTAAAGATACCATTTTGAAATGTTAAAACTTCGTTGTTTAATTTTTTTGATTTTCGAACGGTTTATTTTGTAATCTTTTTACTTCGAATATTAACAAAGATATAACTTTTTGATTTTCTAAAATTTCAATTCTTTTGCAATCTGTTGAATTGAAATATTAATTTAAATATATATTTTTATATGATGTGGAAAATTTAACAAAAAAAAACATATTTTGCGAACTTAGAATTTTTCAATATTTTATTTAAATTTTAATATTTTCCCATTTTTATGTGAAAGTCATTCAACCAAAACTAAAATTGGCTTAGATTTATATACTTAATTAGTATTTCAATATTTTAATTTAAAGTAGAAAAAATGGAATTTTTTAAACAAATTTGAAATTGGTTTATTAATTGAATTCAGACAAAATTCAATTTGTAAACCAATTTCAATAGCATCTATTATTGGTACTTTAAATTTTATAAATATAGTAAAAAGTTAACAAAATTGTACAGCATATTTTTATATATAGTGTAATGTTGTAAGTTTAAAAAATATATATAAGTTAAGAAAATTCTTTTTTATTGCGTATAAAATTAAAAAATTATGGAGATGTTATTATGAATTGAAAATGTAAATCAATAACAAATAAAAAGATTACATTAAAATGAATTCATTTGTATAAGAAACACAATTAATTTATATATTTTGTATTTATTAAATTGTGTGCAAGAATTTAATGAGTAATTATATTGAAGATATTGTTATATTTTAATAATGTAGATAAATAAGAAAACAACAAATTGAATTAGAATGAAGTAATTTGCATTGAAAATCACATTTTAAAATACCAAATCCAATATATATTTAAAAATTTTTGAAAATTTCAAGATTTTTCAAAGTATTAAATTTGTGAACCCATTTTAATCATATTTAAATTTGGCCTTGAATATATTAAAGAGTCAATGTTATTAAGAAAACAAATATCTTAAACCACAAGATAAAAAAGGTAGCTGATAGTTTAATTCGTCTATGCCCAATACTTGAAAATTTGACAGCTTCGTCTGCTTCATTTTCTTCTGTTTCTGCTTCGTCTTCTTCTTCTCACCAATGCTTCTATTTTTATGCTGAAAGCCGTTTGAAACAGTTTTGAGCAGCATTTTCAGTAAATGGCCAACACAATTTATGATGCTCGATATTGTTTTCTCTACGCCCCTGTGTGTGTGTGTGTGTGTATGTGAGTGTGTGTGTGTGTGTGTGAGTTGCTGTTTTGCTTTTGGTCAAGTTTTTTTGTGTGTGCTATTTTGGGACTTTGGCAAACAGGAAACTGCGGGCGGGCAAGGCAAAGGCAAAGGCAAAGGCAAAAAGCAAAAGGCAAGGCAAGGTAAGTACTAAAGGTCCACACACACACACACACACATTCGAGTGTTGTAGCACTTGGAATGCGTCAAAGCAAAACAAACGTCATAACGTCATAAGTGTGTGGCTGCTGCTGCTGCTGTTGCTGTTGCTGCTGTTGCCAGCAACAAGAACAGGCTGCAACCCCTTTTTGGCCTTGCGAACTACCTGATAACAATTTGACGCCGCCGCCAACCTGCGTCTGCCGCCGTCGCCTTGCCGCCGCTCCTCTGACCCATATAAGGCTTTACAGCTACAGATACAAATGCAGATAGAGATGCGAGATACAAACGCATGCAGATACGGATAGTTGTAGGCAGAGAGAGAGAGAAAGAGAGAGTGAGAGTGAGATGCTACAGCTACAGATAAGCACAACAAATATGAAATCACACACACACACACACACACACATATGCTCTTTCTCTCTCACACACATTTGCATGGCTAAGAGTTGCAGGGAAGCTGCAACAACTTGCACTAGTTTCATGTTGCACGTCACTGACGACCGGCAATGACGTCATTAACCATGCTGCCTGCTGCCTTGCAACGCTGCCACGCGGTGGCATGCAACAGCCATGTGGCGCCCAATTGATGGATGCACAATGCCAGCAATAGAAGCAGCAGCAGCAGCAGCTCAACTCACACAGTTAAACTGTGCCAAATCCCGGTTAACAGTTTTAACCACTTTACTGTGCGTCCCTTTTTTTTTGTTGTTGTCTTTTGCTGACTTGCTGACTTGACTTGACTGCTTCAGCCCTGTTTTGCTCGGCTTCAGCTTTGGCTTTGGTTGCTGCTGCTTCAGCTTTGGTTGCTGCTGGGTCATGCCACTTCGAAGGTCGCTCTGACTGCGTGTGTGCTGATTCGGTTTATTCGCTTTTGTCGGTCTGACGTTAGCAACTGCCGGCCTCCGCTTCACTTCCCCTTCACTTGCAACGCCTTGCTCTCCTCTCCTCAGTTGCCAAGCTCCTCTCCTCTCCTCTCGACTCCTCTCTTCTACTGCGGTTCGCCTTGAACCAACTCTGCTCTCTTGCAGTTTTGTGAATGAAAATTTTGTGCGCCCTGCACGCGTCATCAATGGCACACACACACACACTCGATAACAATGTGTGTATACATAGAATGTGCTGAACGAGAGAACGAGACCCAAACCCAGACCCAGACCCAGATCATGAAAACCCAGACCCAGACGTCATCTGTTTTGTTATTGAGAAATGCATTTGCTGCAACACCAATGCAACATCCAAATTTGGATATACAAATGCGAATTTACAAACACTACCAACACTTTCAAAAATTATACCCACAAAAAAAAAGAACTAAGAAATATATCAATTGTATATAAGCAATTAAGATAGCTACTAGATGCTAGATAATGAAAGCAAAACAATGCGTTATTATACTTAAAATTTACCAAATTAATGTATTGCAAAAATACTAAAAACACCTTAAATTCATATTTGGTATATTGATATAATACTATATTAAAGATAGAGCGCAGAATATACGAAATTGTCAGCCAAAGCAACTAATAACTTCTACAATTCTGATCACAACCAAATTTTCGGGAATCATAAAAACTTAGTTAATACAACAATAATAATAATTAATACATTAGGATGCCTATAGAATAAAAGCGTATGTATTATAACTTATTATAACTATAAAGTATATACATATGCATATGATTAAGCTCTACAGTCAAAATGATATAGCCATGTCCGTCTGTCCGTCCGCTCGTATGTTATCTTTGTTATGCACGCAGTACAAGTTTGTTTAAAATTTTTGCCACGCCCACTTCCACTTCCCGCAAATCGATAAAAAAAAATAAATTAAAAGCGTAGATTTGAAGCTGGAGTTATGGTATATTTTGCACTGTATGGCATATTTTTGATATAAATATATTAGCCTTTGGTATATTTTTAGTATTTTTGTGGTATATTAATTTGGTATATTTTAAAATTAATACCGCTTGCTTTAATTCAAAGTGCGTAGCGGGTATCTCACAGTCGAGCACACTCGCATGTAGTTTTCTTACTTGGTATATTTTTTATACAAATATATCAAATAGAGCCTTTGGTATATTTCAAGTATTTTTGTGGTACATTAATTTGGTATATTTTAAAATTAATACCGCTTGCTTTAATTCAATGTGGGTAGCGGGTATCTCACAGTCTCTCTCATCTCATGTAGCTTTCCTACTTGTTTTAATTTTACAAGTGTAAAAACAAAATACAACTTATTCATATTTTTGCAATTAAATGACAGATTGTTTACGTGCGGCTAATTAGATCGAATGTCAACGGAAATTATGTGTCCATCAAAATGCACAAAATGTTCAATAACATTTCAAAATTAATTTCATTGCGCATTATGAGCAAACAACAGTTTCAGTTCACTGCTTCTGTAGCTCATTAATTCCCTTTTAATGAAACTGAAACTGAAACTGAAACTTTTCATTTACTCCCCCACAAACATACTATATATTTATGTTAAACAAATGTTGAATTGCATTTGACCACAGCTCAAGGGCTAAGCTAAAGAAATATATATACGCAATTCACTTCTTGTCGAAAATGCGTTGTAAACAATAAACATTTGTTGTCATTATTTTCATGCTAAAAATAAATAAATATGTATTTCGAAAATATATATATTTCAAGTAGTTGACCGATTTGTTTCGTTTTCCAATGCGTAGAAAAACAAAAAGACAATTTTTGAAAACAAATTCTCAGATTGACACTTAAAAACCGAATCTTCATTTAATATAGTTGATAATTATATTAAACAATGATTGTGATACCTTTATTTTTCAAAAAATACAAAACTGCAAGAAATTACTAATTTTTTCAATTTTTAAGCATAATTTTAAAATCAACTTCATACACACATTAAAATAGCAGCAGTATATTGCTTGTCATTAAATACGGAACGACTTGAATACAATATTTTTGCTATAATGCAGCCACGTAAAAGCAAAAAGACCAGAAAACTCTGCTGTCAGCTTAGAAGCAATTCGCTTTACAAATATTACGTATACGCACCCATATGTCAAATTAGTTGCCAGCAATTTAGTTTGCGCTTTATGAAGTATTCGCAAAATTTAATGACTGTATGCATAAAAAGGAAACAGAATTCACTTTCAGAATTTTAGTTATCTAACAAATATACTTGTAAAAATGTTTCAATCCCAAAACCACATTTTTGAAAACTTAAAATGAACAATGAAAATTAAAAACAAGTCAGAAAGCTACAGTCTAATGTGCGAATAAGCGAAACAATGCCGTATTTTTCCTTAAAATATACCACACTAGAATTAATATATGGAATAAAAAGGAAATATAAAGCTAAATAAAAAAAGAAGAACTAAATATAAATAATGTGAATAGACAAAAGCACTAAAAATAAAATTACTATTGAGAAATGCATTTTTGTAGTTTTTTTTTTTGGAAGCAACTAATATTAAAATAAAAATGAATAAATTCTAAAAATTGTGAATTAACCAAAGGCTTAAATATTAAATGCTTGCTATGAAATTTATATTAATTAGTCATATTCCCATCAAATTTTAACAAAATAAAACAAATAAGTATAAAATGAATATTACAAAATGTATTTTAAAATTTATTATTAAGATTTTTTGCTATAGTTTTTGTAATCTTATTATTGAGATTTTTTGCTATAGTTTTTGTAATCTTCATTCAAGAAAGTCTAATTCTAGAATTTAATTATTCCCAATTTCTCTCAATTTTATTTTAAATAAAAATATGATGCTGATGAAAGCGAAGTACGCAACTTTGCTTTAAAAGTATCTTTGGCTATTTTCATATTGTGCTCAATCTATTTAGTGTAAGTAATAAATTAAGCTTCAAGTCTGCAAAGATAATTGCTTGCGGAAATCAGCGAAATCTGTGTGTACTTAGAGATTTTGCGAAAAATTTATATTGCATTCTGTGGTGCGCAAAGTGGAACTGAGACTCGGACTTGCTTGAGGTAAAGCGTTCACTCTCTGTCGATGGCATCCACTTGCAGCAAAGCTGCGCAAATTGCGTCCAGTTACTTGTCATGCTCAGCCAATAAGTTGACGGCAATCTGTTCTATGGGACAAACTGAAGATGCTAACAACTCAGGTGGCTTCTGAGTCCCGGTTGTTTGCTACTTGAGTCAAGTGGCTGGGATAATTTATTAAATGATTTACATAAACCGCATAATATCAGCTAATTAAGTTGATAATCTCAGTTTGAAGTGCGACTCATAATGTTTTCCAAATGAATGAAAATATGCGCGAATATTGTAAAGTTAAATAATAATAAAAATTCATTTCACCTCAAGAGCTTGAAGACGTTTCAATTTGAGGCTTACCAAAAGCTATTAAAGCTGCTATTATGATTCTGCTTAAAAAGATTGTTTTATAGTTTCAGGCTTATCAAAAATTATTTTTAAAAAAAATCTGCAATCATTCTGCTCCTCAAAATGTTATCGTTATTTTTCTATTTTTCAATTGATTATATTTTATTCCAATTGAATATCACAGCCTGTTTTTTCATGTTTCAAATAAATCACAATTTCGTGTTCATTTTCGTTTTCGTTTATGGAATGTATTTCAATAAATATTCTTTTAGCGCGCTGAGACAAAAACATCTGGTATAAATACTCATGCTCATACACACACACATACATTGTATATATACCTATATATTTTTATATATCATTTTGTAGACTCACAATGTTCGCAGTCTATATAGTAAACGCTCGTTGCTTTCTACACAATTGCCTGCATATTATTTTATTTTGTCACCCCAAAAGTTTGATGCAAATAAACAGGCGATTTCAATGAAGCCGAAAAATAGTGCAATGATTTCTTTTGGTATAATTCAAAGATACTTTCAATGAAGTACACACAATAAATTATCATTAACATATAAGGATATCACATAAAACCTGAATCCAACAATGAAGCTCAGATAATTCAAATTTGTATTTGCATTTATATATATTATAGATACTATAATATATTGGCCAGAATAAGCTTTTCTATAATTTGTTATTGTGGTATTATTTTATAATGTTTCCTTATAAAATATACTCAAAATAATTAAGAAAGAAAATAGAGCCACAGTAAACGTTCCTAAAATGTGTTTTTATGGTATTATTTTATACCATTTCCTTAAAAATACTAAAAATATGGACGAAAGAAAAAAGAGCCAGAATAAGTTTTCCTCTAATGTATTATTATGGTATTTTTCTCTACTAAAAAATACTAAAAACAAAGACAAAAGAAAACGCCAGAATAAGTTTTCCTATAATGTGTTATTATGGTATTATTTTATACTAAAAAATACCACAAATAAAAAAGAATGAAAAAAGAGCCAGAATAAGTTTTCCTCTAATGTATTATTATGGTATTTTTCTCTACTAAAAAATACTAAAAATAAAGACAAAAGAAAACGCCAGAATAAGTTTTCTTCTAATGTGTTATTATGGTATTATTTTATACTAAAAAATACCACAAATAAAAAAGAATGAAAAAAGAGCCAGAATAAGTTGTCCTATAATATGTTGTTATGGTATTATTTTATACTAAAAATAAAAAAAAAAAACTTTATATTATGTACGCTGAGTGAATTTCAATTTAGTAACATATAATTATATTTAAAGATTGCTTAAGACATTTTTTAAGCTATTCAATAAGCAGCTAATGATCAAGGGTATCGAATTTGCAGTAATTGAGCTGAAAATGATTGCTGTTCGAAATCCTATAATGTATTTTTATGGTATTATTTTATACCATTTCCTTAAAAATACTAAAAATACAGACGATAGAAAATTTATACTAAAAAATACCACAAATAAAAAAGAATGAAAAAAGATCCAGAATAAGTTTTCCTCTAATGTGTTATTGTAGTATTAATTTATACTAAAAAATACCACAAATAAAAAGGACTGAAAAAGAGCCAGAATAAGTTTTCCTATAATATGTTGTTATGGTATTATTTTATACTGAAAATAAAAAAAAAACTTTATATTATGTCCGATGACTGAATTTCAATTTAGTATAATTATATTTAAAGATTGCTTAAGACATTTTTTAAGCTATGCAATAAGCAGTAAATGATCAAGGGTATCGAATTTGCAGTAATTGAGCTGAAAATGATTGCTGTTCGAAATCCATGCAACAATTCGTGGCAATAATAGCGTATAAACGAGACCAACTACCTAAATATATGTGTTATATATGTTTGTATATTTAGCCTGAGTATAGACACATCTTGATATATATAGACATATAATATATATAGTAAGTAGCAAGAGTGAGAGAGATGGCAAAGCATCGTCTGCTTTCTATATAGAAAGAATGAAGATAGAATGAAGCACGCCTCTACAATGCATATGCGGCACAATAAAAATACATTTCGTTCGCCGCCTGAAAAGTGCCTCAGGCTGTTCATGGCACATTGCCGTCTCCCACCCCCACCCCCATCGCCACCTCTGCTCCCTCTCCACCCTCTCGCTCTCTCTCTCTCTCTCTAATCACCGAGCTGAACCGTCCGTCTGCCTGCCATATTTTGGCTATTGCCTATGTCGGCCATATAAACAGTCCGACAATCGAGTGCAAATGCAAATGCAATTGAAATCGACAAACAATTTCCTCTGCCCAAACTGCGACGAAGAAGAAGGTGGAGGAAGATGGAGCGAAGGACAGGGGGATGGGGCACGTTGCAGCATTGGCAAAGTTGTTGTGCTGCTCGACTGGCGCTGACCCCGTTTATATTTAGAAAACGCACTAAAAATAAATGCGAAGGTCGTTGCAACGCCAGGCGTTGTCGTCGTCGTCGTCGTCGTTGTCGGGTGTGCCAAGCTGGACTCCATGCCCCCGTGCCTTCCATGTCCCTTACCTTGCCCTTTCCTTACCACTATTCCTACGACTTTCGCTGCTACTTTTCCTGCCTCTTTCCCTGCCTCTTTCACTGTCCCTTTCCTTGCCCACCTTCTCAGCCCCTTTCTCAGTCTCTCTCTCTTTCTCTCTCTTTCTTTCTCTCTCTCTCTCTCTCTCTCTCTCTCTCTCTCTCTCTCTCTTTCTCTCACTCTCTCTGTCTCTCTCTGACCCTTTCTCTTACACTTTCTCTGCTGCTTACGCGACTTCTTTCCCTGTCCCCTTCCCAGGCCCTTTCCTTGTCCCTTTCCCTACCCCTTTCTCTTTTTCACTTTCCATTTCCCTGCCCCTTTCCCTACCACTTTGCCCTGTCTCTTTCCCTATCCCCCTTCCCTGCTCTGTCGCGTCTTGAAGCTGCTGCATAAGGTCAAAGTGTCAAACACACATCGCAAAAAAACCTTCCATGGCTTCATTCATATGCCAGTGAAGGCGAGTGGAGGTGGCGCGTTCGGGAGGTGCGCAGGGGGCATGCACCATGTATGACGTGAGGCGTTGCAATGCCAAACAGGTGTCGACGTCATTGCAGGCTGCAAGCTGCGCAGATCTCTACTGTGATATTCCCCCACCTGCCCCCCACCGCACTTCATTCTCCACTCGACGCTCGACGCTCGACTTGTGCTGCTGCTTGCAACCTCCGCTGCTGCCGATGCTGCTGCTGCTGCTTGAGGCGCATTCACCATTTTGTTTCGATAGGAAAAATCATTCACAGCATCATTCTTGCTCTCTGCCATCGCCATCGCCATCGCCATCGCCTTTGCTTTCGTCATCGTCATCGTCTGCCCAAGTGTTGAGAGGTGAGACTGTGTGTGTGTGTGTGTCGAGGCATCGATTGGTTGCCTGCCTGCCTGGCTGCTTGTCTGGCCGTCTGCTGCTATGATGCTGCTAACACAGTGACCTAGTGGCGAGGCCGCAGCCGAAGCCGAAGCTGAAGCCGAAAAGCCGAGCGCGATGTGGCGAAAGCGAAAGCGAAAGTCAAAAGTCTGGTGACGTCATAGCTGGCATTCATTCACAGGATATGAGGGCAGTAGGCAGAAGGCAGCAGGATTTCTGCAGCCAGGCAGCAGCAGCAGCGGCAGCGGCAGGCAAAAGGTGCGGCCCCAAAAAAAAACATCGCGACAGAGTGCGGCACGCACAGCAGCAACAGCAGCATAAGCAGAAGGACATGCAATTTCATTGAGAAAAAGAGGCAGCAGCAACAGCAGCGACAACGAACACCAAGCAGCATCCAATGTTGCCAAAGGACAATCCGTGCGACAGCAAAACTCAGTCGCAGTCGCAGTCGCAGTCGACGTCGTTGTTGCGCCTGGTTGGGGTTTACATTTTGAAGCTGGCACATTTGGTAACATCAGTCGGAAATTCATCTCCAAGCCAGCCAGTTCATCAATCCGCACATCCGCAACATTGCGAACAATTCAAAAAAACAATCCAAACTCTCTCTTAATAAATATCTTCTATGTATAAAAACAGTTACAATTTTTTTACAACTTTTTTTTGGCGTGTGTTGAACGCAAATGCGTGTTGCAAGTGTTGAACATTTTTACATTTTTTTGTGCAAGTGTTTTATAAACTACAACAAAATGCAAATACAAAAATTCACTGGGTAAGTTTTGCTTTAAAGACGAGAGGAGGCGAACTTGTCATCCGTGCGAGTTCCACTAATCAAGTTTTGGGCGTATTTGAAATTCAAAAACTTGACACGTTGAGCTCGTATGTGTGGCAGTAACAACAGTTGCCCCAACTCAACTTCGAAATTCACTTTCTTTAAAATACTTTCCTTTAATTTAACACTGAATCCAAATTTGTAATTAAAGATTCATTTCATGCTGAAACTTTTAACTATCTTTGCGTATTTCAACTCATATTCTTATTAATTTAGATTCAAAAATTTATATAAAAATATACCAAAAAAATTACATGTTGCAAGTGTTTTTCGTGAATAATTTGAAGCCTAATACAATTTATTTTCTCTTTCGTTCAATTTTGTTTTAGTTTTTTATTTTGAACTTGAGTTAAACTTGACTTTTAACCCGAATATATTCCGCATAATATGTTCTTATGTTCTTGTTCAATTACTTTGTAAATCTTTAAATCTTTAAGCAAAAATTTATCACAACAAAATAGTTTTCGTATTTTTTTTGTTTTAATATTACTCGCCTAACTAACAAGCTTAAAAGAACTCTACTGATCTCTACAAAATTATTAAAATTTGTCAAGTCAGCAACAGCAATAAATAAATAATATATTGTATATCATTAGCATAATCATATTATATAAAATCATAGCCAATACAAAATTGAATTGCACATTGAGTAAAACAATGTAAACTAAAAGTTTAAAAAATACAAAGTAAATGAAATATTGATTTTAAAAATTAAATGATTTTCACAATTCGTAGAATGTGTTGTTAATGCACTTTATTGCTGTACTGTTGTAAGGAGTTGAGCTACTTAATAGATCAAAAATTTATAAATGAATTAATTATCATCTAACAAGTTAAGTTAATTTTATTCACATTGTAATAAATGAATTAAGGTTAACATTAAGTGAAGATGGGCAGACAGAAAATAAGTGCTACACTCGGCATGTTAAAAAAAAGCAGCGAATTTTTCAATTTTTATACCCGATGCGAATAGGGTAAAGGAAGTGAATGAAATAGTAGTATAGTATATATATATAGTATATATATTTTCTTGATCAGCATCAACAGCCAAGAAGATATAGCCATGTCTGTCTGTCCGTCTGTCTGTCCGTTTGTCCAAATGAGCAGCTAAATCTCAGAGACCATAAGAGATATAATCTTATTTATTATTAGTTCGAATATGTTTATTTAATGGTATTGCTTTAATCACTCAATAAATCTTCAATATCTAAAAAGCAAATTATTAAAGTTTTTAAATTAATAATAATACTTTATTTTATATGTCAAAATGTGTGTACTTTAACGAATGTATCAATATAACCATAATAATTATTATTATGACGACTGACTTTAAATAAATAAATATTGATGCACTACGTCATTGTTTATGACCTGTAATATAAGTTTGTAATCACAGAAACTACTAAATTGCTTACAAAATTAATCAAATTCAAAATCTTCTTGGTAGCTTCATATACTATTTTTGCCTTTACAACGTTTACTATCTGAGTTCAAACAATGTTATATTACACTATTAAAAAGTTACAGTGAAGAGCAATTTTTGTAAGTTTATCTTCCTTGTAATATTTAGGAATAAGAATTCAGTTTAAAAAAAACGTTGCCTGCTTTCAGGCGCGACCAATAAATGTGAGTGCTGTGTAAGAGTGTGTTTGTGTGTGTGTGTGTGTGTGTGTGTGTGTGTGTGTGTTGTGACTGCGTGCGCCAGCAACATGTGACTTGCTGGCAGAGGCCATTTACCCGCCAAGCTGCTGACGTCATTGTCATCATCTGTGGCAACGCACTGAGGCCAAGCCCAGGTCAGGAGCAGCATCGGCATCGACATCGGCATCGACATCGACATCGGCAGCAGCACAGTAACCCAGTGCCGTGAGATGACGAGCAAAAACGAAACGAATCGAAACGAAGCGAAGCGAAGCAAAGTCAAAGGCCACCGAAAGCCACAATGAACTAAAAAACCAAAATACCGAACGAGCCTGCCACAACAACAACAACAACAACAACAGTCTGCAACGTCATCAACGATGCTGCCAAGTGGGCAGCAAGGGGCAAAGGCAAAGGACACAAGAGGCGAAAAGAGGATGGCAAGAGGAGGAGAACGAGAACGAGAACGAGACGGAGAAGCTGTAGCCGAGCCCACAATGTTGGTTGTCCTAGATTTTGGTTAACATTACATTATTATTTGCTTCTCTTTTTTTTTTACTCTTAACACTGTTCAGATGCGAGTGCATGTAATTATGCGCAACTTACTCCCCTTTCCTCTCTCCCCTCTTCCCTTCTACCCTTCTACCCTTTCCCCTCTTCCCTTCTGCTGCCCTGCCCGATTGCGTGACGTTACAACAATGAAGGTTGAAGGTTTTGTTGTTGTTGCATTTGTTGCGCGCTGCGTCGCGTCTCTGACGTCCATTTGGCTGCATTGGCATATGGCCTCGCAATTTTGTGGTCGCCTCCTGCAAAGGACACGTTTGACGTGCGCTTCCCACAACGCCAGCCAGCCAAAGGACAGCCAACCAAAGGACAGCCCATCGCAACCCATCGCAGAGCAATGCAACGCAACGCAGCCCAAGTCAAGTAAAAGGCATTTATGCTGTCAGTAACTGATACTCAGGTGTGTGTGTGTGTGTGCCATGTGGTTTCTTTGTGTATGTGTATGTGTGTGTGTATGTACTTGTGCACATTTAATTACAATGTTATTTCGTGAATATTGATTGAAATTGAATGTGACAGTTTGATGGGGAAACGCAGAACGCATTATTTTAGCTGCACACATTACGTTTATGCGATGCAACTTATTGCGATAACTCTACTTGATTCCCTTATTTGCTCAACCGAAAATAAAAAGATAAAAACATACATACATGACAAAAAAGCAGATTACTAAAAAGTTTCATTTAATTTAAGTAAAGTACACGAACAATTTATATAATAAAATATAATGAAATACTAAAGATTGAAATAAAGAAGAAGACAAAAGACAGAAGAAGGTGAAATAAGAATAAGAAAGTTGAAAAGGAAAGAAGAAGACCATATCAATGTTTTAGGTACGTAAGAAGATACATTTTAAAGTATTCATACTCAGTTCAAGTATTTTCTAACAACAAATATTTAAGCAAAAGTTAGTTAAAGAAAAAATGTCCAATTCAAATACACAAATCAAGCTAATCAATAAAGAAAGAAATAAATACTTAAGCTAAAATCACAAACATGTTCAGGCAAGAAGATTCAAGAAATCCCAATTGTATTTAAAACAAGTAAGAAAGCTAGAGTCAAGTGCAAAATAAAAGCTATATTTGGTATATTGATATAGTATATTAATATAGTACTACATTCAAAATATACTATAGAGTACTAAACATAACAGATTGTCAGCCAAAGCAGCTAAGTAAAAAGTATTAAATCACTTCTACAATTTTTGTCTAAATTCTAAATAAATTCTGCAGTTATTATTATTATATATATATACTAAGAATCGCTATAATTAAACGACCATAATTTAAATGATAAAGCTTGTTATTTAGTAAAAGAAAAGCAAATAAATAGTTACTAAAAGTGAGATCTAATCAGAATAAGAAGATTAATGAAAAATCCTAATGGACAATTATTGAAAATGAAGTAAACAAATCTTAAAGAAGATAAACTATCCCTAACATAGATAGAACATTACATTACCTAACATTACATAGAAAAGAAAACACAAATCTGTCACATTAATAACAAAAAATTGAACTTTAAGTTTGCATTTGTTTAATTGAAAAGTGTCAATAGCAAATGATTGCAACTGATGTTATTTGCCACATGCCACATGCCACAAACTCAAAACAAAAAGCGAACAGAGAAAAACACGAACAAGTTCTCACAATTAAAGCGGTAAATGAGGCATATGTTGCAACTACATTTAAGTTATTCCAAATTGAAAATGGCATTCAAATGCCAAATACCAAATTCGATGAGCTCGAATTTAATTTGCCGGAATACTTATTTATGTATTTTGAGTATAAACTTAAATGCCAACTGCCTTTCTGGCTGAAACTGAAAACTGAAAACTGTTGCAAGTCCTTTTGCAATTGGCAACACACACCCTACACACACACACATACACAGACGTAGGTGCAACATAGTTGCGCAGTTGAAGTCAATTATGTGGCTTCTTCTTGTCTAGCGTGTTGAATTGCACTACAGTTGAACAAAGGAAACGCATTAAGCACTTATTCAACTAATTACTAATGTTGACCTAATCCAACTTGCATTCACAGCTTATCACAAGCGAAGGCAAATGTTACACTTTAATTTACCATTTAAATATTATTGTAGAAATAAAACCTAGACGGCATAAGTTATTTAGCATATTTATAAAATTAAATCATTTATTTAAATACTATTGTAGTAACAAAATAGAACCAATGCTGCGGTTAAATATCATAAATAAAGGAAATTCAGATCAGTTAAAAAATAGAATTTTTAATTCATTTAGATTCGACATTTATCTACGAAAAAACTGTATAACAAAAACAATGTTATTTACTATTGAAGATACAAATATTATATAATGAAAAAATATATTAATATTTCTTTACGATTTGATAATATTAATAAATAAAAATTCGAATGTTAAACTGACTGTAATCAGGCTCTCCAAAAGTATTGGTTTTAATTGACGGAATTATTTCGGTATCCTTTTTTTTAATTAAAATTAAGTTTCGAAAACTATAGAATAAGAATTCAAATAATAATTCATAAATATTATTATTAGTTTGGCCAGCTAAATTACTTAAATTTCACAAATTCAATTCATTCATCTCAATATACAATCAGTTTATTCACAATTTAGGAACAAATATTTCTAATGTAATAAGGATTGCCTAAATTGTTGAAAATATATTTACACAAACATTCTAAATCAGCTTTCCCTGCAAAATTATATATTTTCTATAATTTAAAATACATAATAAATCGTAAATGACAATTAGTCCTTTTTCACTTGGATAAATTAAAAATTTAACTAAAGCAAATCTTTTATATTAATTTTTTCAGTTTCATAACTAATCTGTTTAATCAGGAAATGATTTAGTCCTTACACTTTATTTTGTATTATGAATTCACACCCACTTTAAATATTAGATAAATATTTGTTGAAAATAATTAATTATATGGATAATTCTCTGGCGAAAATCTAAAGTGAAAAAATGATATACCAAAACATTTTTTATACCCGCTACCCATAGGGTAGAAGGGTATTATAACTTTGTGCCGGCAGGAAATGTATGTAACAGGTAGAAGGAGGCATCTCCGACCCTATAAAGTATATATATTCTTGATCAGCGTCAACAGCCGAGACGATCTAGCCATGTCCGTCTGTGTGTCTGTCCGTCTGTCCGTATGAAACACTGTATCTCAGAGACTATAAGAGATAGAGCTATAATATTTTTTCGACAGCATTTGTTATGTTTGCACACAGATCGAGTTTGTTTCAAATTTTTGCCACGCCCACTTCCGCCCTCTCAAATCAAAAAAATCGAATAACAAGCGTAATTTTAAAGCTAGAGTTGCGAATTTTGGTATATACAATAAATACTATAGTATTTATGATTCTTGAAAATTTGGTTGCGATCAGATAAAAGAAGTTATTAAAGAAATACTTTTGTATGGGCAAAACCGCCTACTTACTAGGGGTCTTAGTTGCTTTGGCCGACAATCTGGTACATTGTGCCGTCTATGGTATATTTTGAATGGTGTACTATATCGATATACCAAACATACCATTTGGTATATTTTTAGTATTTTTTAGTATTTTCGGTATATTTTGAAAATAATACCGCAATATTTTGCCCTTATTAAAAATGGGTAGCGGGTATCTCACAGTCGAGCACACTCGACTTTAACTTTCTTACTTGTTTTTATTTTGAGTAAAGATAAATCTTATACATAATCTTCTAAAGATCAATCTTAGCAACTTTATTGTCGCTAAGAATGGTTTTGGAATTATTTTTCTGTTGTAAAAATTAATAAATTCGTACGCAAACCAAAAAAAAATTTGGTTAAACAGAAAAAGTTTCTAAAATTTATCTTACCTTTAAACATAGTGCTAATCCAGAGCTATAAGAATAACCTTCACTTTTTTTTTTAAATTGGTTATGTTTATATTTTTTCACTTTAATTCCGACAGAGAATTAAAATAAAAATCTGTTTCCGAAAACGTTTGAAATTTAAGGAATTGTCAGACCTTGGCTTAAAGGGAAGGTAAATAGGATGATGTCCTGTTTTAGATGATCGAGATGGTTGTTATGAAGAAGACTTATAGTAATTAACAACTAATAGTAAAATTGAAAAATCAAATGAAAAGATATTGCTGTTAAAGAAAATCAATATTTATCGAAAGCGTTTAGTAATTGTAAATTATTGTAAATTGTTGTTTGACAAAAGTTGCAACTCAGTTTGTCGATTCTGTGATTCCCCGATTTGATATGGAAACTTAAAAAAAAAGTAAAGTAAAGAAAAGAAGAAAAAACTGTGCGAAGAAGTAGAAATGCAAGCGCTGGAAACATACGCAAATAACAGAAAGAAGGTGTCAAAAAGCGTTGCAGCTACAAATATGCATGTGAGTGAGTGTATCTATGAGTGTAGGTGTGTGCGAGTGTGTGTGTGTGTGCGAGTGTGTGTGTGTGCGAATGCGTTTAGCTGCCGTCCGCTTTGAAAATTATGGTTTCACAAGAGCAACAACAGCTCGACAACGTTCTTGTCTGTTGTCTGCTGTGTATGTGTATGTGTGTGTGTGTTTGTGTTTGTGTGTGTGTGTGCTGCTGTCCAATGTGGAGCTGTTGGCCTCTTTGCCGCAGACAATCTGTCACTTGATACTCGCCATTTTCGCTAAGCGCCGCTGTCCGCTTTCCGCTGTCCTCTCCTCCCCGCCCCGCCCCGCCACGCCCCGCTCACCTTGCGTTGCCACTTTAAGCTCCTGATGGTTGTTACCTTGTTGAGATTCCCAACACACGGGGACAGGCCCCGTTATACGGGCGCAGCGCAGCGAAGCATTCCAAACGGCGAGATGCCATACAAGTGATCGGTCAGCGGAGCGAGCACCGCCGAATGCATGACTGCGGGGGTGACTGCGGACTGGAGGGGGGGTGAACGGTGTCACATGCATGCAGAGGAACAATGTTATTTAATTTTCGTAACGCCCTCGCATGGAATACAGCACCACATTTCCACTGATTGCGCGCTCCCCCGCGACTTCTCTTCTCCCTCCTCGAAATGCAACCGAAGAAAAAGAAAGAAGGTAAAAAACAACCCTATATGGAATCGGAATAGGAATCGGAATCGGAATAGGGAATTGGTATTGTTGCAAAGTGGAGTTGCAATTGCATAGCTCGAGGCGGCATCATATTTCCTCACTTTCCTCACTCCCTTCTCTCCGCGCTCGCGGTTTCCTCTCTCTCTCTCTCTCTCTCTCTCTCCATCGCTCGCTGGCGTTGGCGTTGGGCTTCTTCTTTAAAGCCTGCCTCAATGATTTTTTTTTCTGCTACGCTCTCATTCAAATGTGTCGCGTTGTTGTTCTTACTGTATTTTTTTTCTATTTTTTTTTTTTTTAATTGCCTGATGTAAGCGTGCAATCCACTAGCACCTAAAAGTAGGCAGCGACTTTTAGTTTAGCACTCACACACGCGCACACACATGCAGGCGGTCTGTGTCCGGTCAAGGCATGCAATATAGTGGGGCTTTCACACACTAATACCGTCTAATAATATTACAAAGTCGCAAGCACACACACGCACACATGTGGGACTTCGCAACGATGCGTGTATCTGTATGTATGCGAGCGTGTGTGTGTGTGTGGGTGTCTTCGATGCGGTGCGCCGCACAGAAGGCAGTTCAAAACTTGACTACAGCGGCAACTACGATATATGTGTGTGTGTGTGTGTGTGTGTGTGTTATACTATCGTATCGTAGCTTGAGGGATGCGACGCCTACGGCAACGCTGACCGCGACGTTGACGCCGACGCCGACGTCGACGTTGACGTTGACGCCGTTGTGGTTCACCTGCAACTATAAAAGCTGGCTGGTGGCCTGAACATTGTCTCAGTTAAACATTGTTAATTAAGCGATAACAGCAACGAGCAGCAGCAAATCCATCTAAATACAACAATAAAAATACTATGTAACAACCAAAGCCAGCGTCAACAAAGTAAAAACTACTTTTTTTTAAGTGCATTAACTATACAACATCGTTGCATGGATCACAACGAAACAAGGATATCGAGATTATCCCGATACATTTTTTTATAAAAGAATTTTTTTTTCATCTCTGTGGTTGTCAGTGCAAATTATGTTTCGAAAACTATGGAACAACAATTCAATTAAGAGGCAAATGTGCAATTTCTATTGCATACTTTTGGGTGCAACGTTCAATGTAAATTCTTTGCCTGCTTTTAGGCGGCAAGGAGAAATGCAAATTACTAAAGCGCAACGTTAGCATTCGTTTTGGGACAAATTATTGATGCATTCGTTATTTATGGAGCTTGGAAATGGTTTCAATTGGAAATCAATAAAGGATCGAACTGAACAACTCAGTATAAAAACAACAAAATTGTAAACAGTCGCAACAACAACAACAACAGCAACAGCAATCAGTAAGAAATCAAATATTCAAAACAGTGCCCAAGAGCCCTAGGCCAAAACACTTTGGAATTGTGAACCAGAACATATGTTGGTTCTGTTTCTCATCATTAATTCAAAACTAACGAAATCGCATCAAATATGCCAATAGAATGGAGTCCGAGGAGTCCTTCAATCTGTCAACACCCACAAATAAACCAAAAAAAAATGACCAAATACCAATAGTTTGGCGACCAGTCAAAAGTGTATAGTGATGCAGTATAGTGCAAATGTGTAAATGGTAACGACTATAAAAATATAATAGAAAAACAACGAATCGAGAGGTGCTTATTGCAGCTGCTGGCCACTGCACAAGATTAGACTCAAGACTCTTGTGCGTGTGACAGCGGCTATTGTAAGAGACCGTAAATACAGCACAGAATCTACAACGACGAATCCGAAAATCGAAAATAACTATTTTTCTTACTGATTTGTACAATATATGTATTTAAAGCGCAACCTATTAATATTTTATCCTCTCCATTATTAGCTTAAATAAGCAATCTTACTGTCTTTTACAACAAATTCCAAATTTATGAATGGCGATAATTAATTAAATTAACGTTTAAATTCAAATGAAAAGCGCGTTTCGAGAGCATGTCCATGAAGTTGGCTGCACGCAAAAATGCCTCCGACGTGAAGTTGGCGGTGCGCAAATATTGTCTCACATGACGTTTTTTATTTAGAAACCGATAAGAAAATTCATTTCCTAGAGTAATTTTGGCTAGGTTGGCAGGCTGGCGCTCTAAACAGCTGACACAATATTTTGAAACAGGTAAACAATATTATAAATTTCGCAAAAACCTACAAAATGAGCCAACTGCCAACGCAAGCGCCACATCCACCAACGGGAACACAACAGCCACTGCAGCCGCCACCACCAATGGGCCAGAACATTGCACCCACTGGCGCCTTTCCAGGTAAATCGATTGACAAAGCCACATGCACCACGTATGAGCGACCGAATTGAATTTCTCTTTTCAATAGGTTCACTAACACCCGGCTGGAACGATCCGCCACCAATTTCTGCGGAAGCGGCCAGCAATCTCAACTCCCGAAGACCCCGACTGGATCTGCGAAAACGCGTGGCATATCCAATGGATCAGCCACCGCTGCAGCCACAGCCGCAGCCACCACTTTGATTTTAGACAAGGAGGCGATATCAAAATTTCTGATTTCTAGAATTTTTCTTTTTTTTTTTAATAAGCACCAGCTAAATATACAATATACATAGCTTCAACAAAAATATATATACTTTGTATAGTCAGTATATACATACATACATTCATACATAGATGAGTACGTGTGCTTTGCACTTACCAGGGCAGTTGAGCACCATCGTATTGATAGAAGCCACCGTTGTGAGACTCATTCAACTTGCAAATAGTCTCAACGATTTGGTCGGTGCTTGTGGTCACATCAAGGGGCGCATTGCCACCTCCCATGTCCGTGCGCACCCAACCCGGATGCAGGCTAATGCAGAGTATCTTCTGGTCACGCAGATCGATACTCATCGATTTGGTGGCCGCATTTAGGGCAGCCTTCGAAGTGCGATACGCATACATGCCGCCCTCCACATTCGACTGTATCGAACCAAGTATTGAGCTCATATTGATGATGGCCGCCCGTCCCACGCCCATTTTTTGCTCCTCATTGGCCTGCGAGGCCTTCTTCAAGAGCGGCAAACAGGCCTTGCTCAGCATTATGGGCGCCACAGTGTTCGTCTGAAGCGTATCGAGCAGATCCTGCTGCTTGGTGGCACCAAGACGCACCGACTTTGTGGCAACACCAGCATTGTTGAAGAGCACGTTGAGACCAGCATCTTTGGTAACATCAGCAATTTGACCCACCAGTTTGTCATAGTCGTCAAAGTTTTTTAGGTCTGCCATTTAACAAACACATTATAAAGGTCAAGTGCAAAATCAATAAACGAATTTGCTTACCAATCTCAAGCACATGTATGTTCGAATGCTTTTTGGCCAGTTCAGTAAGCTCCTAAAAAATTCATACATTAACATTTATTAATTTAATTAATCAGTGATTTTAGTTGATTACAATTAGTATTGCAAATAAATCCCAGCCCCTTTGAGATCCACGTTTTCATATAAAGATTGCAGTTTTCTAGCATTTACCGTTTGAGCTATAATACATTCTGATACATATTTAAAAATTCAAAACTCATCATGCGCTAACAACTGTAGGACCTCAATATCGATATTTATCGATAGCGCCATAATCTGTGCTTCAGTGCGTCTATTTTATGCTTTTCCAAGAAGAATACCGAAAAGTTAATTTTTGGTATATTCTGAAAATGAACTCGCGATCACTTATACAATGTCAATTCGTTAATCAAGTTTTGGTAAGCACTTAGTGCTAATGTGCTAAACTGTATTTGATTTCTGTTTAGAAAGCAATTTAAAACTAATAAAATGTAACCAAACTATTTAAATAGCAACATATTTGATATACTCCGCCAAGTAAAACAGTATATTAGTGGAAGTTTTATGATGCGGTCACGCTGCTGTGCTTTCCATAACTGGAAGCGAACGAGCGAACGAACGAATGAACGAACAAAGCGTCGTGAGCCGACAGAAAACATAAAAGCAATTGCAAAAAGTTTACCGCTTATTTCGCATTTGCGTTCGCTGTGCGAGTGTTCGAGAGTGTGACGCGGAGTAAAATTAACGTGCTGCTTACTGTTATTTTTGTGTCTGTGTTCTATTGCACTTCCGTATAACAAGAGAGTGTTTTTCATCTGCGGCTGGAGAAACTGAACAGAATCCCAAACAAGAAAATTAATTAGCATTATTTGGAAATATCTGCTGATCCTATTTGTTAGTCTAAAACACTTGCCCAAACTGCAAAATATGGCGCCCGTCGATAAAGGTGAGTTTAGTTTTTCTCTCTCACACTCGTTTCTGGATTGTTATTTTTTGTGTTGACCTTTTAAAATATTCGAGTAGTTTCGATATGTGATGTGATGTGATGTCTTTGACAAAATGGTCGTGGATGACTCATCATCGAGTAGTAATATTAGTAGTAATTATAATTGCGCGTCATAACTTACTGTGGCCTGCTCTAAATTGCGGCAGGTGGTAAAAAGATGCTGCGGCGGCTCCGGCAACGAGTTAAACGCCTTGACGAGGCCCAAGCCGAGGCCTCGATTGCAGCCGGTTATCAAAATCGATTTCATCCTATTCCCGTTTGCGTTCCTACTGAATTGTTGTGATTGTCACTAGTTTTTTTAACACTCGAATTTCGTCACGAAATCTAATCGTGTGTGTATTTATACTTGAGATTAAGTAATTGAGCACAGAGCGAACGCACACACAATAAAAAAAAGTTACGTTAAAGTGGAAGCTTTACAACTGACACTTGCTAACTGTTAACTGTGCTGGTCTGCTCCTTGAGCAACGTCGATGTGGTTGTGGTTGGAGTGGAGTGCGTTAAATGCGCGTTTATCGCTAAACGTTGCCGTCGTCGTGTATTCGCTTTTTGCACGCTTTTTCTTTTTATTATTATTAGACAAGAAGCAAAAAGAGCTGAAAGCAAAGCGCAAAGCAAGCAGCGGCCGGCGACGGCAGCTGACAGAGTTGCCAACTGAGAGCAAAATCAGAATGACATCAGTTGAGAACATGTGGCAACTCTTGCCAAAAAACCAACTGTTGCGCATTTCTATTGTGTTAAGTATATATGCTAATGATGCCGATTATATTATTTTCTTTTGTTAAGCATAACGTGTTTCCATTTCTACGAAAGCTAACTTGGCGACTCTGTTGCTGCCGACTTCTTCAACGCGCATTCTCTTTTCATCGCGCATTCGCATTCAACCGCTCTGCCGCTGTTACGTAGTTGAGCGTCAGCGCTGCTTTCCCAATAAATCGTTCCAAGTGTTGCCGCGCTTGCTTGACGACGTCGCGTATTTTTTTTGTATGCTTGCCTCTCCGTCTCTGTCTGCATCAAATATATTTTGCACATTGTTGGAAACGCGCAGCGCAGAGTAGTAAACAATTTATTAAAAAACAATAATAATAGAAAATCGTATTTAACTATCTTGTGCTGCAAAAAAGAACGTGCTGTAAAATCAATTCAACGAAAATATGTCGCTGACACTTTGGAATTCGAGATTTTCCGTAACGTTATTGCGCCAGCACACGACGATATTTACGTCAGCTGCTCCAATAACAGCTGCGCATAGTTTACACTACAACTACACGTTCAGTACGAATTCGAAATCACAACAACGGAGAAATCTAGCAACAACAACAAGTATGAAACCAACAAATCAAGGTGGTGCTGAGCGGGGCGGCAATCGCAACTCTAGTTTAGTATCGGGGGGTCGCAATACTCGCAACATTCCGCAGGGTCACACTTCGCTCGACAGCTCGGCAAGTGATACTGGAGTGCCGCCATTTAATCATCCCCATTGCGATCGACAGGCTCAATATCAACAGCCAGTGCGCAAGGTGAAGCCCCTTCGAGGTAAGAAGCAGCAGTAGGCAGGTGAAGCCCCAAAGCGTGCAGACAGAGAGTCGCAATCATCGCAATCGCGTTTCAGCTGTAAATCGATCAGTATTTTGCAAAGTCAGTTGGCAACGCGAGCGATAAACCGCAATGGCTGCTCTTGTTCTTGTTACTTTATTGTTGCTCAACATACAAACCCAAACACACTCATACACGCACATATTTGCATACTCACATTGTACATCCATAGAGATATATATGTATGTATGTTTGTTATGCAATAACTGTTGTTAAGCGGCTCGCGCTTTTACGCACGTACCTGCGAGTCTTACTTATCGAATTTCATTTTGGCTTTTGCCGGCTCTTTTGCTTGTATTACACATTTTACCTATAGGCAAAAAATTCGCACCGTCACGATCATAACAATGTATGTTCGTTGTCGGGGAAGGGGAAGTGGGCGAGGCAATAGAGCCCATGTAGTGCGTAGAGTGTGTGTTTGAAAGCAACTTTCTAACTGTTATGCTGCCCACTCTGTCTGCCTATCAGTCTGTCTTTCTGTCTGCTGATTTCAAATCTCACTTCAGCCTTATTGTGTGCGAAAAAACGTGATAGATAAATAATCATTATTTTTGGGTTTTATAATGATTACCGTCTAAAAAGTAGGAAATTACTGCAGGAAAGCATTGAAAATTAAGAGGTTCAATTCATTTCAAGTCTATTCTAAGTAAGATATTAACAAAAAAATACCATAAACAATTATTATTTTCGGTTTCGGCAGAAATATGTATATGCATTTAACTTGAACTAATGAATATTCGAGAATTTCTTGACATATGTATTTCACAAGCACAAAACAAAGCGCATCTCCCACCTGATTGCTTATCTAGTAGTACTGGCAATTGATTACGTCATCCGTCATCGTCATTATTATCATGATGATGACGATCTTCATTAACACTTTCGTCATCGTGAATGGCAAAGTGCCATCGTGACTTGTTTGTTCTTTGCCCTTCATAGGGATCACAAAGATCGCTTATTGCAATGTCATCGTCAACTAGTTACGAATTAATCCAATTACACATATATTGTAATTAGGCAAAATTTAGTAACTAACTATATTAACTATTAGATATTCGATAGACACATTGTATTTCTGTCGCAATCCTCTCCCAAATTATTTGCATTCATTTGCGGTCGTAATAAGTTGATAAGGCTGTTTTTTTTTTTTTGTTTTTGTGGTTTATGGTTTCCTTAATTAAGTTTTACGAATTGAGATTTGCGCTTATCGGCGACAAACCTTCTGTGCCATGTGGTTCAAAAAAGGCCCTTTTGGACCGTTCCCCATTTATTAGATTTTTTATGCCCACTAACCAAGGTTTACTTCAAGTATATAATTGTAAGACTGGTGCAGTCGTCTTTAAGATCTACAAGTCAGGCACTCAAATAGCTTAAACTAGTCTCAATTATTATGCTTATTAATTGATTGCGATCGCATAATAAATTTGCCAGTTACTATAATCACTTTTATGGTTGCTCACCAAATATTTGTGGAATTTCTAGAAATGTGTAGCTCCAGTATCTGAACGTCGAGCACATTCTACAGTAGCTGCCCTCTTAGTTGTTTCGTGGTTTGTTGTTATAATAATAACCAACTATTCGCACTCTATCGCTGGCAATTGGCTTATCAATTGCCCTTATAATGCGTCATAATTAGATGCCTAAACTAAACTCTCGGCTAATGACGCAACTAACGCTCCAACAATACGGTTTTCTGATACCGACTTTGATGTGAAGCACATTTGATTAGGTTTGCATGCTTCATGAGAAATTGCGCTCCGCCTCAGGTGTTGCTCTCCGCTGCTCTTTGCTCAACCCTCCCCAACTACTATACATAGTATGTGTAATCCAACACCCAAAAAACTTCGTATAATCGTCGTGCCATCAGTAGAAAATCGTAACCATGGCAAGCGTATTGGGTCAAAGCAAACCACCAGTCAAGGCGGGGCTCAGATGATTGCTCCAGTTTGATTTGCACAGCGACACACATGTTCAATTGTTACCAACTACAACGACAACATTGACAACATCGTCGTCGTTGTCGAGTGCTAGGACAACAAGAAGAAGGCGTGCCGCGAGAAGCCTCAGTTGTGGCGCAAGTTGCTGGCCAAATGCATCTGTTCGAGTTTGTGCCCGCTTCGCTGGCTGATAAGCAGCCCTCGCAGGGTCGCAGCATTTATCGTTCCGCCTATTTGGACATACGATTGCGTCCCCAAATGGAGCAGGGTAGCATCCTCAAGCATCAAGCAGCACAGAATTGAATAACGCTTTCGACTTGCATTGATTTTAATTCCTATTTGTGTTCTTTGCCTATTCGCAGGTAACTATGATTACGATCTGGTTGTGATTGGTGGCGGTTCCGGTGGCTTGGCCTGCGCCAAGGAGGCTGTGGCCAATGGCGCTCGTGTTGCCTGCCTGGACTTTGTCAAGCCGACGCCAACGGGTACCAAATGGGGTATTGGCGGCACCTGTGTCAATGTCGGTTGCATACCAAAGAAGCTGATGCATCAGGCTTCGCTGCTGGGCGAGTCTGTGCATGAGGCTGCCGCTTATGGCTGGAATGTGGATGAGAAGATCAAGCCCGATTGGAACAAACTGGTCACCTCGGTGCAAAATCACATCAAGTCTGTCAACTGGGTGACTCGCATCGATATGCGTGACAAGTAAGTATTTGAAAAGTTGCCTTCTTTAAGGAGAGTCACTCAACTAATTTAATTTGAATTGTGTTATAGGAAAGTGGAGTACATCAATGGCTTGGGCTCCTTTGTGGACTCACACACACTGTCCGCTAAACTGAAGAGCGGCGATCGCACAATCACCGCCCAGACCTTTGTGATTGCTGTGGGCGGTCGTCCACGCTACCCCAATATTCCCGGCGCCGTTGAGTATGGCATCACCAGCGATGATATCTTCAGTCTGGACCACGAGCCCGGCAAGACACTTGTCGTGGGCGCTGGCTGTAAGTTTCACCCCTAAACCCCAACACTCAGAATACAATTGTTAATGATAACCTTATAACTCGTTGCAGACATCGGCCTGGAGTGCGCTGGCTTCCTGAAGGGTCTGGGCTATGAGCCCACTGTGATGGTCCGTTCGATTGTGCTGCGTGGCTTCGATCAGCAAATGGCCGGTCTGGTTGCCGCCTCCATGGAGGAACGTGGCATCCCATTCTTGCACAAAACCGTGCCTCTGTCCGTGGAGAAGCAAGCCGATGGCCGCCTGTTGGTCAAGTACGAGAACACAGAGACTGGCGAGGTGGCCAGCGATGTCTTCGATACGGTGCTGTGGGCCATTGGCCGCAAGGGTCTTGTCGAGGATCTCAATCTGCAGAATGCCGGCGTCTTGGTGCAAAAGGACAAGATTCCCGTGGACAGCGAAGAGACAACCAATGTGCCCCACATCTATGCTGTTGGTGATATTATCTATGGCAAGCCCGAGCTGACCCCCGTCGCTGTGTTGGCCGGTCGCCTGCTGGCGCGTCGTCTCTACGGCGACTCTGATCTGCGCATGGACTATGCCGATGTGGCAACCACTGTGTTTACGCCCCTTGAGTATGCCTGCGTCGGCCTGAGCGAGGAGGATGCCGTTAAGGCGCACGGTGCCGATGAAATCGAAGTGTTCCACGGCTACTACAAGCCCACGGAGTTCTTCATTCCCCAGAAAAGCGTGCGCTATTGCTATGTGAAGGCAGTGGCCCAACGCTCTGGCGAGCAGCGTGTCTATGGCCTGCACTATCTGGGCCCCGTGGCCGGTGAGGTTATCCAGGGCTTTGCGGCCGCACTCAAGTCTGGCTTGACCATTCCCACGCTGATGAACACGGTGGGCATCCACCCAACCACCGCGGAGGAGTTTACACGTCTGAGCATCACCAAGCGCTCTGGCTTGGACCCCACACCAGCCAGCTGCTGCAGCTAAACACTTCGAGTGCCCCACCCCATCAATCTAAACGTATTGTCCCTTTCTCCCCCTTCAAAAAGAACAAAACAAAAATGAAACCAATCAACACAGAACACAATACTACACGACAAAGATTGTCACCAACGAATTAGAAGAGTTGTTGCCGTTTTTATTTAGATTCGATAGAACACAACACACTCCTTTTCCACACACCAACACAGACACACACACACACACACACTTACAAAATAGCTCAGTTATTGCACAGACAGGCGAGTTGAAAGGGCAAGACTGTTGTGACAACTCCAGTCGAACTGGAGCAGCACGCACGTGAAACGTCTGACGAGGAAAAGGGAGAATGCAGGCCTTGTTTTCAAAACAACCACAACAATGTCGTTGATGTTGGATATTGTCGTTGCCGTTGCTTCCTCTGCCTCTGCCTCTGTGCGGCATGCACTCAAAATTACGAAATTATCTTACATGTGAATACAAAATATGAATAAAAATAAACTAAACCTGTATTTTTACGGTCGAAAAATAGAATTTTTCACCCACATACAAAAATTGCAATGTTTGTTTTTTTTTTAACTGTTTTATCATGGGATAAAGCAGGCAAAAGGCTTGATTTGGATTCTGTGGAACTTGGAACTTTAAAGCTTGTATAATCAAAAGCTAATATCAACTGGATAACTTGAATTGAACATAATTCCGTAAGTAATAAGGAACCATACACAAAAATGTAAACGTGATCCCGTTAAGCAGTTAGTCTGTCTTGGAGCTGTTATTACCAAAAGCAACTAGACTAAGTAAATGAATCCATGAACACTCTTGGTATCAATAACTGGAGAAGGTCTGTGTCCGATAAGGTTAGGTAGGAACTAATATTAAGTGCCACGTAAACGTAAAAACCTATTTCCGGGAAGTGTGTTTTTTTATACAAAAAAGTATATTATAGATTGTAAATATAGACAGAAGAAGACATATCCGATTCTTTAAAGTATATATGTACATATGGTATGTACACTATAAATGAAAGTATGTTGATGCGACATAGCAAGTATATGTATATGAACACTTACATATACATATCTGATTTGTCTCTTCATATGCATGAACTGAGACTATCAGAGCTAGGCGCTCTATGTGAGTCGAGATTACTTTGAATTTTGGATGAATCCTGAACAACTTATATATTTTTAAAAGACAATTATGTATATATGCAAATATTCGAAAGTTGCAATGTAGAGTTCAACATACAATCTATGCTTTAAAACTGAAAGTCTAAGGGGCGGATTTTTTAATCTCAATAAATCTTTTAATTCGAATAAGGAGAATCTCATTTCTTCAATGTCGCAATAGCGCTATGTGATCTAAAAGCGCTCTAGGAAACTTGTTCTGTACTTTACTGTCAAATAGACTCTTAGTATACCCTGCAATTTTGGTATAAATTCAACAAACAGAACAAAAGATATTTGAAGAGTTGTGGCGCAAGTTGCTGGCCAAATGCATCTGTTCGAGTTTGTGCCCGCTTCGCTGGCTGATAAGCAGCCCTCGCAGGGTCGCAGCATTTATCGTTCCGCCTATTTGGACATACGATTGCGTCCCCAAATGGAGCAGGGTAGCATCCTCAAGCATCAAGCAGCACAGAATTGAATAACGCTTTCGACTTGCATTGATTTTAATTCCTATTTGTGTTCTTTGCCTATTCGCAGGTAACTATGATTACGATCTGGTTGTGATTGGTGGCGGTTCCGGTGGCTTGGCCTGCGCCAAGGAGGCTGTGGCCAATGGCGCTCGTGTTGCCTGCCTGGACTTTGTCAAGCCGACGCCAACGGGTACCAAATGGGGTATTGGCGGCACCTGTGTCAATGTCGGTTGCATACCAAAGAAGCTGATGCATCAGGCTTCGCTGCTGGGCGAGTCTGTGCATGAGGCTGCCGCTTATGGCTGGAATGTGGATGAGAAGATCAAGCCCGATTGGAACAAACTGGTCACCTCGGTGCAAAATCACATCAAGTCTGTCAACTGGGTGACTCGCATCGATATGCGTGACAAGTAAGTATTTGAAAAGTTGCCTTCTTTAAGGAGAGTCACTCAACTAATTTAATTTGAATTGTGTTATAGGAAAGTGGAGTACATCAATGGCTTGGGCTCCTTTGTGGACTCACACACACTGTCCGCTAAACTGAAGAGCGGCGATCGCACAATCACCGCCCAGACCTTTGTGATTGCTGTGGGCGGTCGTCCACGCTACCCCAATATTCCCGGCGCCGTTGAGTATGGCATCACCAGCGATGATATCTTCAGTCTGGACCACGAGCCCGGCAAGACACTTGTCGTGGGCGCTGGCTGTAAGTTTCACCCCTAAACCCCAACACTCAGAATACAATTGTTAATGATAACCTTATAACTCGTTGCAGACATCGGCCTGGAGTGCGCTGGCTTCCTGAAGGGTCTGGGCTATGAGCCCACTGTGATGGTCCGTTCGATTGTGCTGCGTGGCTTCGATCAGCAAATGGCCGGTCTGGTTGCCGCCTCCATGGAGGAACGTGGCATCCCATTCTTGCACAAAACCGTGCCTCTGTCCGTGGAGAAGCAAGCCGATGGCCGCCTGTTGGTCAAGTACGAGAACACAGAGACTGGCGAGGTGGCCAGCGATGTCTTCGATACGGTGCTGTGGGCCATTGGCCGCAAGGGTCTTGTCGAGGATCTCAATCTGCAGAATGCCGGCGTCTTGGTGCAAAGGACAAGATTCCCGTGGACAGCGAAGAGACAACCAATGTGCCCCACATCTATGCTGTTGGTGATATTATCTATGGCAAGCCCGAGCTGACCCCCGTCGCTGTGTTGGCCGGTCGCCTGCTGGCGCGTCGTCTCTACGGCGACTCTGATCTGCGCATGGACTATGCCGATGTGGCAACCACTGTGTTTACGCCCCTTGAGTATGCCTGCGTCGGCCTGAGCGAGGAGGATGCCGTTAAGGCGCACGGTGCCGATGAAATCGAAGTGTTCCACGGCTACTACAAGCCCACGGAGTTCTTCATTCCCCAGAAAAGCGTGCGCTATTGCTATGTGAAGGCAGTGGCCCAACGCTCTGGCGAGCAGCGTGTCTATGGCCTGCACTATCTGGGCCCCGTGGCCGGTGAGGTTATCCAGGGCTTTGCGGCCGCACTCAAGTCTGGCTTGACCATTCCCACGCTGATGAACACGGTGGGCATCCACCCAACCACCGCGGAGGAGTTTACACGTCTGAGCATCACCAAGCGCTCTGGCTTGGACCCCACACCAGCCAGCTGCTGCAGCTAAACACTTCGAGTGCCCCACCCCATCAATCTAAACGTATTGTCCCTTTCTCCCCCTTCAAAAAGAACAAAACAAAAATGAAACCAATCAACACAGAACACAATACTACACGACAAAGATTGTCACCAACGAATTAGAAGAGTTGTTGCCGTTTTTATTTAGATTCGATAGAACACAACACACTCCTTTTCCACACACCAACACAGACACACACACACACACACACTTACAAAATAGCTCAGTTATTGCACAGACAGGCGAGTTGAAAGGGCAAGACTGTTGTGACAACTCCAGTCGAACTGGAGCAGCACGCACGTGAAACGTCTGACGAGGAAAAGGGAGAATGCAGGCCTTGTTTTCAAAACAACCACAACAATGTCGTTGATGTTGGATATTGTCGTTGCCGTTGCTTCCTCTGCCTCTGCCTCTGTGCGGCATGCACTCAAAATTACGAAATTATCTTACATGTGAATACAAAATATGAATAAAAATAAACTAAACCTGTATTTTTACGGTCGAAAAATAGAATTTTTCACCCACATACAAAAATTGCAATGTTTGTTTTTTTTTTAACTGTTTTATCATGGGATAAAGCAGGCAAAAGGCTTGATTTGGATTCTGTGGAACTTGGAACTTTAAAGCTTGTATAATCAAAAGCTAATATCAACTGGATAACTTGAATTGAACATAATTCCGTAAGTAATAAGGAACCATACACAAAAATGTAAACGTGATCCCGTTAAGCAGTTAGTCTGTCTTGGAGCTGTTATTACCAAAAGCAACTAGACTAAGTAAATGAATCCATGAACACTCTTGGTATCAATAACTGGAGAAGGTCTGTGTCCGATAAGGTTAGGTAGGAACTAATATTAAGTGCCACGTAAACGTAAAACCTATTTCCGGGAAGTGTGTTTTTTATACAAAAAGTATATTATAGATTGTAAATATAGACAGAAGAAGACATATCCGATTCTTTTAAAGTATATATGTACATATGGTATGTACACTATAAATGAAAGTATGTTGATGCGACATAGCAAGTATATGTATATGAACACTTACATATACATATCTGATTTGTCTCTTCATATGCATGAACTGAGACTATCAGAGCTAGGCGCTCTATGTGAGTCGAGATTACTTTGAATTTTGGATGAATCCTGAACAACTTATATATTTTTAAAAGACAATTATGTATATATGCAAATATTCGAAAGTTGCAATGTAGAGTTCAACATACAATCTATGCTTTAAAACTGAAAGTCTAAGGGGCGGATTTTTTAATCTCAATAAATCTTTTAATTCGAATAAGGAGAATCTCATTTCTTCAATGTCGCAATAGCGCTATGTGATCTAAAAGCGCTCTAGGAAACTTGTTCTGTACTTTACTGTCAAATAGACTCTTAGTATACCCTGCAATTTTGGTATAAATTCAACAAACAGAACAAAAGATATTTGAAGAGCAATATAGAATGATTTAAAAGATGTGCTAAGGTAAAATATTATGCCATAAACTTTAATATTATATTATTATACCTTATTCTAAACGAGAAACTTTATGGCAACCCTGCATTAAAAGCCAACACCGATATAATTTCTATATCTGGCAAACACTAACTTTGTGTGTCCTGAATTCTTCCCTCTATAATGAAATAATCTTTTTTTGTGATTTCCTTCCTAATGTTACTAAACTAATGAATTGCTGTTGTAAAGTCGCAAAGCAGTGAAGTTTTTAGATTGCTTTATGCACATGTGCATAATTCAGAGCGAGATGGAGATATGATGCTATCTATAGTATATCAAGCAATGACATATGCTAAAGCAGTCGAAAATAAATATTTTGGCTATTTTTTCTATTTCACGTTTATTTGCGTTTTAAGTATTTTGTTTTTGTTTTTCTCCTAATTTCGTATTGTATAATTGTTTGTTTTGAACAAAAATCAATGACATTTACAAACTGCTCGGTGCCCGCTCAATAAATGTATCTTTTAAATAGCTTCTTCTGCATTCTCTGTCGCTCTTCACGTTCCTGTCGCTTGTTGCCTTGTTGACCGCTGGCTGCTGTTGTTTGCTTAAAGTTTTGAGTAGAATAGCAATAATCGAAGACAAGATACAATAATTAAAAAAAAAAAAATTCAACATTAATTATTTAATATTTATGTTATATCATCAGATCAGAGTTGAAGCGTTATTCGGCATTTAAATCGCTGCGCTCTGCTTGGCCTCCTCATTCTGTCGCTGCTGCTTGTTGACCGCCGATATGCACTTGGCCATGGTGGGCGAGGCGCGTGAAATGGCATCGGTCATGAAGTAGTCGCGCAGCTCCTTGAGCTTCACATCGATGGCACCGCCGCTGATGGATTTGTTCTATGCACCACAAAACAAAAGCAATTAGCTACATGATAAGCAATTCTTTCAACTGAAACTTACGGGTGTTGTCTGTGCGCTCGCATCGCTGTTGCTTGCAGGCACCAACTCGCCGAGACGCGTCAAATGTGGCGCAATATCGTCGAGACGCGAACGCAGCTCATCGAGTGTGTCATAGGCCAGTGGTTTGCCCACAATCTCGGACAGAGCGCGCAATATCTTCCAGTCCTCGCGTGCCATGCCTGGTGGCGAGACACCTGGCAAAGTCTGCTGTGCGCGGCCCTCTGTGTTCACATAGATCGACTGCTTCTCGGTGTACGCAGCGCCAGGTAGCACGGCATCAGCGATTGAAGCACCATTGTCACCATGCGAGCCAATGTACACAACAAAACAGTCCTTGGGCAACTGATCGCGGGTCAATTTACCAGAATCGGCATTCAGCAGGAACAGCACCTTTGGCTGTCCTTGCAACGCACGCTGCAAACCCGGCTGGTAGCCCACATCGAAGGCGCCCACCTGAGAGGCACTGTTATGCAACACATTGAAGGCATTCCAATCCTGCGGTAGTTAATAAACATGGTAGTGAAGTGACTGCAACAATATGGAAAAGGAGCATTCTACTCACGGGCTTCTTCAGCTTCTGACAGTACTCGGAGATGGTGGCATGAATGGCAGCGCCATCGGGACGCGCCAGCAGATCGGCGCCAATGATAATGGCCGGTTTCTTGGCACCCTCCAGCACCTTGGAGAAGGCATGCGAACCGCTGCACACATCCTTGATGAGGCTGGCATCGGCACCCAAGTTCTCATGCTGATATGACAAATCAATGTTGGGACCAATCGATGCAATCTGCAGCTCATTGTGCACATAGGCCTTGCGCAGGCGGGTATTGATCAGCGGCGCCTCATAACGTGGATTGGTGCCCACCAGCAGCACAGCATCAGCTGTCTCCAGACCTGTCACAAAAATACACACAAGCTAGAAATAGCCAAATCGCATATGTTTGAAGCGACTTACCAGCAATGGTGCTGTTGAGCAGATAGCTGGAACGCACATCGATGCCACTGCCCTTGATGAAGTCCTGCTCGGTCACCAGATTCTCGCCGCCCAAACGATTAACTAGATCCTTGAGAGCCACCATGGCTTCCACATCGGCCAGTTGACCGGCAACACCAGCAACCTGTCCGTTGGCATTCTTCACCGCCTTGGCCACCGCAATGAGTGCACCTTCCCATTCCACAGACTGCAGCTCACCATTTGGCATGCGGACCATGGGTGCAATGAGACGCTGACGCTTCAGACCGTCGCAGGCAAAGCGCGACTTGTCAGCCAACCATTCCTCGTTGACGTCTTCGTTCTCACGGGGCAGAATGCGCAACACTTCGTTGGTGCGTGTGCTGACCACAATGTTGCTGCCAACGGCATCGAGCACATCGATGCTGCTCACTTTGCGAATCTCCCAGGGACGTGCCACAAAGCTGTAGGGTTTGTTGGTCAACGCGCCGACGGGGCACAAATCAATCACATTGCCCGACAGCTCGGTGAGGAACAGTTTCTCCACATAGGTGCCAATTTGCATATCATTGCCGCGTCCCGTGGTGCCCAGATCATCGACGCCAGCAATTTCGGATGCGAAGCGTACACAGCGGGTGCAGTGAATGCAACGTGTCATCACGGTCTTCACCAGGGGTCCAATGTCCTTATCCTCCACAGCACTGAAGTTGACACAATAAAATTATTTCATTTGAAATGGGAATCGTTTTTGTTGCATCTTTACCGCTTGCCCGTGTAGTTGATGTCGGTGAAACGCGAACGATCTGATCCAAAGGCCATGGCCTGATCCTGCAGATCGCATTCGCCGCCCTGATCACAAATGGGGCAATCGAGAGGATGATTCATGAGCAGGAACTCCATAACACCCTCGCGTGCCTTGCGTGTCAAGTCGGAATTGGTCTTGATACGCCAACCCTTCATCACGGGCATAGCGCAAGCGGCGACAGGCTTGGGCGACTTCTCCACCTCGACGAGGCACATACGACAATTGCCGGCGACGGCCAAACGCTCGTGATAGCAGAAACGTGGGATTTCCACGCCAATTTCAGCAGCAGCCTGCAAAGAGAATAGCAGGTGTTATACACATGCACAGCGAGAGAGAGAGAGGGATGAGGAGGAACTTACCTGCAGCACTGTGGTGCCGGGCAAAACCTTGACGGGAATATCATCGACAAACACTTCGATTTTCTCAGGCGCCTTGGCCGGTGTTTGAGCCACAACGGCGCTGGTGCGCACTGCTCGGCTGGCTATTTGGTGTGTGGGTGAGCCGAGTGCGCCCAGCGCCTTCACTAGCGGTGCACGTATCATATTTTCTACAATCAAATCCAATGGATGGACAACAACATTAAAACTTTACCTATGCCAATTACATAAGTTGCAAGCAGGCCAAGCAGACACACGGACAACACGCTCTTTGCTGCCGCGTATTGATTTATCGTTTTATTGTGCAGCTTGCAACGTCAGCTTAACGTTTTCTTCTTTGGCATCGAAAGCAAAACAAAAACTTACCAGGAAAATATTTTGCAGCGCTACACTAAAATTTCTAATGCCGAGCAGACAACTTTTTTTTATCGCTTTTGACAGTCGCACTGTGTAACAGTGTGCAGGGCTGCCAACTTGTTTTAGCATGACAGCTGGTCTGGCCAAATTGCGCGCTCCATTCAAACATCTAGACACACATTACAGGTATTTCAAGCGTTTTAATTTTCATAAGACTCGATTTCATAACTATTGCAAGCACTGCTCACATATATTGCTTATTTTAAATTAACTTATTCTTTAAAATTCGAACTCATGCAGCCCTGCTGGATATTATTAACATCTGGCAATGCTTGTTCATAACAGCTGTTATTGTGGTTTGTTTACTTCTTTTGCAGCAGCTGCCATTCCCATGTCGCCGTTAATGCGTGTACGCAACAATGTTTGATGTGCAATCTCTCGAATTCAAATTGTAGTTTCGAATCAGAATGGAAGTGTGGGTCAGACAACAAGACATGGGCAAATGCAACAGCAAGAGTAACAACAATGCAATGTTGGCGCCACTGGGGCAACACACACACCGGCGCCACAAGTGAGATCTGTTGATTAGAGGAGATCACGCGAAAACAACAACAATCAAGTAGCAAGGATGATGAACATGATTGTGTGCATGTGTGTGTGCCAACGCACGATTTGTGCTTAGTCTGTCTCTGTTGTGCTGTCTGTTTGCCTAGTAATCAGATAAAAATATATTATGACGTACCAGACTGACTTTTCTTTGTTAATTGAGCGACGTTGGCGGCAGCCGCAAAACAAAACAAAACACAAAAAAAAACCTTTCTGGCAACGTCTGACCAACAAAACCCCGGCCCTGAATGATTCGAGATTGAGACGTGCTTGATATCTGTTGGCATCAGCAGCTCAATCTCACTGTCGTCGTCTCCGCTGTCGACTGTGGCGTTGGCGGCGATGCTGCGTCGCCGTTTGTGCCTGGCGTCTGTTTGCTGTCGCGTCGCATCTCTTATCTTGTATCTCTGTTGGTGTTGTAGTAGTATTTGTATGTTTACCCGCTAACCAGTTAAGTACAAAGGGTATTTTAATGATGTGGCTAGCAGCATTTTAATTATTGTGCCCAGCTAAAAGGCTAATTTAATTATAGTCCCATGTATAGGTAGGTATTCAAATAATATGCTAGCTAAAGGGACATTTTAATGATGTGCCAGCAGAACAGGGTATTTTAATGTGGTGTTAGTACATACATTTTTATGTATGTATGTATGTATATGGAAATGGTAAAGTGCTAAGCAGAAGGGATATTTTCAAATTGGGCCCAGCGAAATGCGCGCATCAACGCTCTGGTCACACTTTGAGAGCAACAGGTATTTTGGAGTCGCGTAAACTCGCTTTTTATTGTCGCTGATGTTGCTGCCACACGCTCTCCAGCTCTAGCTGCACACAGCGCAGACGTGTCGCCACAATTTGCCGCCGCCGCCGCGCTTGGCGCCTAAAAATCAAACGGGGCGCCACATTGTTTTTTTCGCCTCGCTTCTTTTTTTTGAAAAATAACGTGCAACAACGCCGACGCCGACGGCGGCGACTTGAACTAATAATGTGATTTGTTCTCGTGTGGCTATTTTTGCGCAGCCGGAGTGCATTGTTAATGATCTTCTCCTGCTCTCGGACTCCACTCGACTCTGATTTGTGGCGTCTGGCGTCTGCACTTTTTACAATGTGATAATTTTCAACAATTTACTCCCCTTTTTGCGCCGGCGGCGGCGGCGTTTAACGGTGTCGTCCTTGATGTACCAACAACAACAGCAACAAGACGAACTGTGGAATCGACGGCGCCGGCGAGAAGACGATAACGCAGCAATTTCTGCGCATCATGATATGATGATGATAATTATATGTATGTACGGCAAACAGTCGCAATCGTTGATAGCGACACGCACAACAACAACAACACCAACATCAACAACAGCAACTAATACAACACGCAGACACAGTCAAATGATGACAATGCTGATAATGGACTAGCGACAGGGTCACTGCCAACCGCAGCAGCAGCGACGTCGACAGCAGCAGAACTCAGTCGCAGTTGCATTTCCTTTTGCAGGGAATTCGCTGGGGGTCACAATGCAGCTGGCGCGGCAGCAAGACGCCGCAGCAGCTCCATTCAGAGTGACGTCGCTGCCATCAGCAATTTCATTGTAACAGCTGTGCTGTCGCCGTCGCACAACAGCAACAACAACAACATCTCGGCATCAACAATGCTCGTAAGAGCGAGAACGACGCGTCGTGATCGCTCGTTTATTCATTCGTGAGTTCGGTTTGGTTCAATTCGGTTCGTTTCGTTCGTTTGCACATCGTGTTCGTTCGGCCGGCACTTGTTCGGCTCTTTGGGCTCCGGCTTTGGCTCTGACTGCGGCTGCTGTTGCTGTTGCTGCTGCTGCTGCTGCTGCTGACTTTGGCTCTGTCTGTCGTCTGTCGTCTCTGGTTGGCGGCGGCAGTGGGCTCCCCAATCTTTCCTTCAAATAAAACCAGTGCCCGCTTGCAATTTTCACTTAGTTTGAGTCTGAACGGCGACTGCGCCGGCGTGTCCGTGTGTGTGCGTGAGTGTGTGTGTGTATGTGTGTATGCGCGTGCGTGAGTAAGAAGCGTATGCACAATAAGATCGCGATACGAATCACTTGAAACTAAAACTGCAATTGCAATCGATAAACAATAATCGGTGAACGCGCGCGCCAAACTAATTATTTGTAGAATTCGTCCTATCGATTTGTAAGCTTCTTTGTTGTTGCTTTCTTTTGCGCGTGTGCTGCGCATGCGCAACAATAACAAAAGCTTAAGAAAGAACGGAAACTCGAAACGAAAACCGAAACGGAAACTGAAGCTGAAGCTGAAAATAAAACTAATCAAAATCTAAAATCGCTTAGTCATTGCCGGCGCATATATTGTTGTTGTTATTTAGTGTGTGTGTGTGTTTTTTTTTACAATTTTTTTTTGTGACTGTGTTTTACTGTGCAACTCTGACGACAACATACAACACTTACCTGACATCATCCCATTATCTTAACGTCGTAATCATAGCACTATAATCATTACCATCAGCGCCACCATAATTATAAGCAGCAACAGCGTTGTCGGCATTTGCGGTTGACATCTTTACGGGCTTCATTCAGAGCAAAATAACCAAAACAAACACAAACACAGCAACGGCAACACAGTCGGATCGGCAACAACGACAACAACAACAACATCAAGAACCGCGGCATTATTTTGGTGAGTAGCGAGTACGATATACATACATACATACATATATCTTAAGACTGTCTCTTCACAGGCGAAATCTTATAGTAAAGATTTTAACATAGTTTTTATTTTTAGGCAATCTTGAATCGATCGCCTATTATCACAACTTATCGTTTAATCAAATTATTCACATTTTTGTTGTTCAAAATGCCAATTTGCTGTGATTAACAATTGTTTTGTTTTGTTTTTTTTTATTCTGTTGTTAGATCTTAAAAGGCTCCGATACTGAATTATTTAGTATAATATTATGATCATGCCGCTATGCTGGTTGGGCTCGTGATTTTGATCACTGATCGTCGAGTTAAGGCCAGCACCATTTTTTCGAGCGGCGGGTCTAAGGAGAGGGCGCTCTTTGTTTTTCTCAAGAAACTGGGGGAACAGCAGAAACCTAAAGAAAAACCCACAAAAAAAAAATAGACAGTTGTTTTTTTTTCCAATTTGCTATTTTAAAGCTCAGGCTATTTTCAGTTGTTTCTCTTTTTTTGTGGATCGCTTGTTGTTGCCTTTCGGGCAAAACAGTAGCCATATATTAAGCTAATTTCCTGTGTGATCTCAGCCAGCGCACATACACACAAACAGTGAGAGACAGACTGAAACACACACACACACACACACTTGCACACATTCGTATCTGAGAGATACACAAACAAAGCCAGGCGAGCTAAATGAACGCCAAAAGCAACTCCCAAAAATGGTCAAAATAAGCGCGGCGCATGTTTTTGGCCAAAACAAAAAGCAACAACGCCACAACACTGTATGCGGCACCAAAACAAATCAAAACGAATTAAATGATTTGTTATAACATATTTTGTAGGCTGCAGCAGTGCGTCCAAAACTTCATCCATCCGTCAGTCCGTCTGTACGTCGGTCCATCCATCCCAATTGTCTATATCCGTCTCTTTTGTGACGATCCGCGGCCATCCCAAGAAACGCCTGTGCAAAATTTATGGCCTGCATTTTGTTGTACTACAACAAGAAGCTGGAGTCGCAGCTCCAGAGAGTGAGAGAGCGAGAGAGAGAGAGAGAGAGACAGAGAGAGGGAGAAACAAAAAGTAGAAGAAAAATAAAAAATCAAAACGACGTCGCCATAAAAAATACATTTTCGGCCCACATGCGATGCGAACCGACGCGGAGACGCCCGCCACTAAAGAAATTAAAATATGCCTCGAGACGGCAACACAGAGAAAAAACATAATAAAAGAAAAAACAACAACAACAGTGTATCTTTGGAGTTACGTGCGATCTGGACAGACCTCGCCTCGCTCTCCACCCCTGGCCCCCCTCACTTGCTCCTCTGAAAGCGTTAGTCGTTCCGCGTTTTACGTTAAAAGTTTCATTTCATTCATAAAAATAAAAACTGTGACTGTGCGAGTGTGTGTGTGTCTGTGTGTGTGTGCGACGACTTGGGTGTGTGTAAGTGTATGCTTGTGTGTGTGTGTGTGTGTGTGGCTCAATGAAACTACAACGCATGAATGAAAAATATGTGAATGAAGCTTCGACAATGGGAGTTTAGTCTTGGCGGGTAGGCGTACAAATTGCTTTGGTTTCGTCTCCGGTTCGCTTCAAGTGAAATCTTTCAAAGCCTCAAATGTTCAGCCCCTTCCTCTCACCTCTTCATTCCCATTTATGCTACGCTTTGTAGCAGACTCGTAGATCATTTTTCTCTCAGCGTTTTTGCCATTTTCACGTTCGCTTTATGGCCTGGCCATATGTTGCTATTGCTCTTTGCTGTTTGCTGTTGGTGGGCAGAAGATCCTCATCCAGCCTAAATCGAGATTCTCTGCATTTGCATGCAAGGCGATCATCAGAAATAAATGATCAGCAATCAGTTGATCAGAGATAAGGAACCGAAAAGCCAATTTATCTTATATATTAATTTACAAAATTCAAGCATATGTTAACAAGTTGAGCAAAACAATATTAAAATAACAAATAAAAACACAAAATTATTGGGGATAAATTTCTTTTAATATTGATTTCATATATTTAACTTATTTTAAAACGATTTGGCATGCTTGAATATTTCTTGTTTTATAAATCAAATCAGTCGTGTCTTTTAATTCAGAATTTGTTTTGTCATCATCTCTGATGACCAATTAAAAAATTATTTTTTAAGTGTTTAATATTTTTTGTATTATTGCATTTTCTTTTTTGATAGTCTTTTAAATTTCCATTATATTTCGATGATCCCTTATTATAATGGCATACAAAATTTTAATACAGAAAAAATTATAATAAAAAGCTGACGATCGTCAAAGATATGCCATCATATTTGTCAACGAAATACTTGAACCAAATTAAAAGAATATTTTATATTCATCGTTATGCCATTAATGTTCAACCTTATATAGATCACAACGATTGTCTTGGAATATAGTATTTATGAATCATCTAGAATATATTCAGAACTGTGCAGAGTATCCAAAAATTTTCTGCTTTACGTGATTCCATTTTGCGGTTCCTTCTTAGGCATGGCGTATTTTTCATTTTTCTGGGAATTTTTGGTTTTTTTTTTTCAATTTTGTTTTTTTCTCCATTTTTTTTTGTGACTTGGGTCGCATTATTTGCATACAAAGTCGAGATGATCTAAGAGTAGAGCTTAGTTTGTCGCCCATGTCGCAAATGATGACGATGTTGATGATCATTATCGCGAGATGATGATGTGATCGACCAGCCAAATGTAAAGCGACAACAAAACGTGGCTAATAAATTAGGCAAAGCGTCAACAAAGCTGTTGACAAATGTCAATTTTTGAACACCAACGCCAAACAGCCAAACAGACAGCAAGCAAAAGCCAAATGCAAATACGAATACAAATTCCGAATACAAAATCAATATGGACGATGTGTAGAGGATGACGATGATGATGATGAGTATATATTCGTATCGTTGCAGTGAAATTTGTCGATAGCTTTAGCTTCGTTTTTCCTTTTTGGCGATTGATGGCTATTGAGGATAAAAGAGCTCAGTTAGGAGAGAGAAACTAACGTACACATGGTATGTGAGATCATTCAGCACGTGGGTAGAAAATAGGCATTTGGCGATTAGATAAATCAGTTAGCCTAATGCCTAATGATTGAATGAGTTACGACTTGAACATGTCGGAACCGAGTCAATTTCCGAATGAATGAATGAATGAACGAAAGCTCCTCGCGGAGAGTCCATCAATCAGCTTTGGCTGCAATTGCAATTGGCAGCCAACGAAGCATGGCCAACTCTGATCAGCAGACAAAATCATTGATCAATGCTCTCTGCGGATGTGGATGCGCGTCTGCGACTGCAAATGGAAGAGCGAGAGGGAATAAAGAGGAAACTGGTATTTGCTGTCTGCCAAATGAAAATTCAATCAATTGCCCTGACATTTAATGGAGGGAGCCGTCAAATGTGATTGATTGATAATTAAAAGTGGCGCCTGCCAGTCGACGCAGTGCAGCATAATGAACAGCGCCAATGGCCAATTCAGTCAGTCAGTCAGTCAGAGACTGGAACACGAGTTGATACACAGACACTGAGACTGGGGACTGGAGACTGGAGACTGAGACTGCGACTGAGACTGGGTTTGAGACTGGACTCGACTTCGACTTCGACTTGATTCGACGCAACGTTTAACATATGATAATGTGGCGCTTGCTAATTTCGTGCGATTCTTTCAAGTTTTGCCGCAATTGCAAATGAGAATGGCTCGCGGCTCAGGATGGGACGATAGACAATAGGACAGATAGACGGACAGACAGCCAGACTGACTGACTGACTGACTGACTGACTGACTGATGGAGAGACTGTCTCTGGACTCTGGAAGTCGAGCTAAATCATCATTTTATTGTCAACATTATGCTCACGATGGGGTTTTTTTATTTTGCATTGCATTTGAATTTAAATTAAAACGGCGCCTGCTAAAGGCGCCAACAGAATCTGTGATGTCTTCGCTTTCAATACGCTCTCCTTGCGAGTCTGCTCATCCGATCATCTGCTTTGGCTGCTCATTAACGGAAGGTCTAGACTCTAGAGTGCTTTGACTTATTTATAGTATTTTAAATTTGTCAGAAATACTTATGAATAATAATAAAATATAAAATAATATTGATAATAATTTATAATATGAGTAAAATTTTAGGTTACAAAGTGTAGTCATATAATCTTGTGCATATATCACATTATTTTTTGTGTGTTGTTAGCAGATCGTAAAAATATTATACCTTTTTAATCCGTTTCGGTCGTAAATAAGGACTTCATTCAAATCATCATTAACTGTAGACAAGATTATTGCAAAGCAATTGCAAAAAATACTGACAAGCAAAAAGCAAACTCGTCTTTATGATACTATTTCAATGATACACCTTCAAATATTGTAAGAGAAATGCGTTATTATCACTTAAATATACCAAAATAAAATACCTGAAATATACCAATAGTTATATTTCGTATATTGCTATTTTATTTTCAAATATAGTAAGATTTGTGCGGTATTATCATAAAATACTAAAATCTACCGGTGCGATATTATAGTAAAAACACACCGAAAAAATACTGAAATATATTAATATAATACTGAATAATAATGAAAAATATATACTTCGGATATACATCTATGAATTTAATATACAAAAAAAAAATACTGAAATGCTTCAAAAATTATATTTCGATATACTACTACATGCAAAATATACCGTATTCAAATATAGTGCGGTATTATATTATCATTCAAATATACCAAAATAAAATACATAAAAAATACTGTAAAGTACCAACATTTATATTTCGTATATCGATATAATACTACATGAAAAATATACCAACTTAAGCAATTAACTTTAAAATTATTTCTTAAACAGCTTCTACGATTTTTATTTGCTAGCAACTTTTCAAAATCAGACATTTATTTATTTTGTATCTTTCTGGGAAAGAGTATTTAGAACACATTATAGCTGGCTGAAAACTGAAGTCACTCACTCATGTGATTTGTATATTTTTTGGGCACGTTTCGCGCTTGGCAAAATTTAAAAGAAAAGATTTTTAATTTGTTTCCAAGCTAATGAGCTTTGTTTAATTTTATTAATGGAATTGCCAACATTTATCATAAATTACAAATCGTGATCGTGATAACAGCGCCAGTGCCCCCAGAACAACACCAACAACAACAGCAGAAACAACAACAACAACAACAAGTTGCCCGAGTCAGTTCTCAGCTTGTGCTTGAAGCTTCAGTTCCCAGTTTCATTTGATCTCCCAACTTGACTTCGTCATCTGCTCATCTGATGAATAATTAAGTTGTCGTGTGTTGCTTTGATAATAAGAACAACAATGCTGCTGTTGCTGCTGTTGCTCCTCTTGTTGTTGTAGTTCTTGCTAGTTCTTGTTGTTGTTGCTGTTGCTGTTGCTGCTGTGTGGTTTTTGTGTTTCTCTTTCAAGCGCCGCATTCAAATTATTTGCTTAATTTTATTGCTCGTGTATCTGGCAACCAAATATTGTTGCTCACTGTCTCACTCACACTTTTTGGGAACTGCCCAAAAAACAAAAACATCATTGGCAACTTAATTTTCCCATTTGCTAAAAGCAAATCAGCTTTTATTTATTGTCCAGCAATAGTTGTCGTTGACATTGTTGATGTTGTGGTTGTTGTTGTTGAATATTTTCGTAGAAATTTGTGCCACAATTGTTGCAAGTTGGCATTGTTGATGTCCTGTCTCGTCAATTGTCAGAGTGGCGCCACACAGCGCAGCAGCAACAATTTGCTACCTCATCAGCAATAATAACAGCAACGGCAGCAACAACTGTTGCAACAGCAACGACAACAACAACAACAGGCAATAATCTTGATGAATTGCGCACAATTGAAATTCAATCTCATTGCAGTGGCAACAATCTTAGCCTAAAGCGACGCCAACACTGCGCTGTGGTTACTCGATTTCGCTATTGCTGTTGTTGTTGTTGTAGTTGTTGTTGTTGTTGCTGTTGTGTCGAGTGACTTGAATGTGGCATTAATCTTGGATTAATCTTATAAATGAAGCATTTCATTTGAGCTTAACGCGTCCAATTTGCTTAAATCCATTCATCTCGCAGCAATTAAACTTGTTCCATCTTAATGGGCTTTCAAAACCTGTCAAATTATTACATTAATCTTGGATTAATCAGTATGTAAGTCACATGAATAATACAATACACAACAAATGAATCAAATATAATTACTCTTGAACAATGCAAATGAGTTCGTCCCATGCTCTTCTCGAAGCTCTTCCTGCTGTTTTAAATTCAAATGTGAATTAACTAATTATTGCATTTCCTAAATTGCAAATCTTTTAATTGCTAGCTAATCTTTGCTAAATGTATTTGTATATTTTAGGTTAATAAACAGATGTTCTCTTAATGCGACAATCAAGAAAAAAATATGACTTAAATGCGATGCAAAGTATTTCTTTAATATTCAAATAAAGTTGTCAAGTTATCACTTTTGTTTTATCAGATATATATTTGCGATCTGTGCTCTACTTTTAAACTTCTGATAATAATATGTTACAGCTGTTTTTATGTCATTCTCATTTTACAATAACATTTCGTGAGAAAACAAATAGATTTGCTTCTTTCAAATGGAATTTCAATATTCAAAATGCTCTTTGTATCAAAATTGCTGAATGTGCAAAATGAGGAATGCAAAAAACAATTGCAACATATGATAAAAGATGTAATACATAATATGTTGGAGCTTCATACAAATGGTTTTACATATTATAAATATATTTGGTATGAAATTGGTGCAGCATAAAACCTGTAAATTAGTTTCAATTTAAATTAAATTTGTATACTCGCTATCCATAGAATAGAAGTGTATTATAATTTTGTGCCTACAGAAAATGTAACAAGTAAAATGAGGCATCTTTGACCCCATAAATTATATATATTTTTGATTATCATCAACGATATAGCCATTTCCTTCTATCCAATAAAACAAAATCGATTACAAAGCGTAATTTTGAAGATAAAGTTAATTGTGGTACAAGAGTAACAATAACTATAGTATTTATGATTCCTGTGATTTGGTTAAGATCTGATGAAAATTGTAGAAATTATTTCAGAATTACGTTTGTAAGATTGCCTGCTGCAATCGGGTCTTAAAAGCAGTTAAGGCTGACAATCTGGGATATTTTGACATCTCTGGTATATTTTGAATGTAGTACTAGGTATATATGGATAGCGGGTATCTTACAGTCGAGTACCCTCGACTTTCTAAACTTGCTGTATTTAAATTCATTGTTTGGTTTTGGTGAATCTAAAAGTCTAGTTAAATCGAATCTACTTCTGAGCTAAGCTTTAACTTTTGCGGTTCTCGCGTTTTGTATAATACACTTGAAATCTTATTCTGTGGCTAGTCTATACCAAGAATAAGAAGAATTCAAATCGAACTGAAATCAAACCTTTAATCTATTTGCCTTACAGCTGTCGCCCAGTTGGAGATATAATGCAATCGCTGCCATGTGCCCGCTAATTGCCAAGCTGCTGAGACGCATCGATAACGGCTAAGAGACAGAGATTCCCCCTAGAAAAAACTCATTGAGAGAGTCCCAGAGAGAGAGAGAGAGAAAGATAAGGAAAGAAAGTAAGAGAGAGAGTAAGAAAATATATAGAGGAGAGTCACACACAAAGTATTTGCAAGCATGAAGCGCCTCTATTTGAGCACTCTGCTCTGCCTGTGGTTCAGCTCTGGCGGCAGCCTCAAGCTTTATGGCCTGCACACCGATGAGCTGCTCGAGGGCGAGGGACAGCTGGTGGTGCCACGGCGTGTGCACGCCGATGGTGCATTCATGACACACACACTCGACTATGCCCACGATCGGGATCATCGGCGGCATCGTCGCAGCACTGACCATCAGCATCAGCAGCCGGAGTTGCATTTCGAGCTGCCGCTGGCCAACGAGACGTTGCATCTGGAGCTGACGTAAGTGCCACCTCACGAAATGTCTGCTCTCCTCAAGTATTCTAATGCATTGCCACTTCCACTTCCACTTCCACTTGCAGGCCAAATAGCTATTTCCTGGCGCCGCATCTGATTGTGGAGCGTCATCGTCGCGATCTGAGAACTCGTGCGCCTCCAGAGGCGCATCAGCTCAATTGCCATTTCCATGGCAAGGTGCGTGGCCAGCCGTCGGCCAATGTCGCCATATCCACCTGCTCCGGTCTGGTAAGTCAAGATACAATCAAATTAATATTTCAAAGAAATTTTGATTTATTTACTCTTCAAAAATATATAAAAAAGTTGCACAACAAATTAATAGTAAATTTTGTATTTCTTGCCTTATTGCAATAACTTCAATAATTCTAATTTCTTTAAAATACTTTACCACTTTTAATAGTAAATTTTATATTTCTTGTTTTGTTGCATTAACTTCAATAATTCTAAATTGTTTAAAATACTTTACCACTTTAAATGCAAATGTTTTTCTACAACATTCCTTATCTTTAGCTATCCAAGAATGTCGATAATAATCTCAATTAATAATGTGTTTAATCATTTTAATTGCTCGTCAAAAGTGCCACACAAAATTATTCAGAATTTTCCATCATGCTTACGAAAGCTGTTGCTAGTATTTTTGCTTATGGCGAAATAAATTGTTTTCACAGAATTTTGCGTATAATTGGGCCTTATTAGAATTTACGAAGAAAATATATATAAGATAGTAAATGCTGATAGTATATATATAGTATATACTCATATTGATAGTATATAGTACAGACTCATTATGGATAGTATATAGTATATACTTATATTGATGATATATAGTATATACATATTATACTTATGAATTGTAAATGCATCACCAAGTTTGTTGCCTAAGTCTTTTGTTTTGAAACACAGTAGCTCACTGTTTTTTACTTCAATAACAGGTGGGGCATGTGAAGACGGCCAGCAATGAGTATTATATAGAGCCGTCCAAGCAGTATGCGGCACATCCTATCAATGGGCATCCACATGTGGTGTTCCAGCGCTCCTCGGTGATGCCCAAGCAAAAGGTAAGTCAAGCATTTAGTTGTTGTTTATATAGTTTCTCATGATTGATTCGCTTAGGCGACACAACAACGACGTCGCCACAAGCGAAAGCGTAAGGAACAGCGCCGAAAGGGCCACATCAGCAATTGTGGCACACGCGAGCCACGACGACGCATGGAGACGCGTCTCGAGTGGCAGTCGCGTGGCAAGTTTAAGATACAAGGTGGTCGCAAAGTGCGTCGCCATCATCTGCATCAGCATCATCAGCAGCAACAGCAGCAGCATACGCAACATCATCTGCCTGCACGTCATCATCATTACCATCAACAGCCGCACACAAAGTTTAAGTACGACACACAGCCCGAGGAGCCACAGACGGGGCCACGCAGCAGACGCTCGATTAGCAGTCCGCGGCATGTGGAGACACTGATTGTGGCCGATGCCACAATGTCGGCATTTCACAAGGATGTCGTCAAATATCTGCTGACCATTATGAATATGGTGTCTGCTCTGTACAAGGATCCCAGCATTGGCAATGCCATTGAAATTGTTGTGGTCAAGATTATCGAATTGCAGGAGAACGATACGGCACCCGAACTAAATCTAACGCAGAATGCGCAAAAGAATCTCGATCGATTCTGCAGGTAAATTCAAATCGATGATCACCCCGTCAGTTGGGAATCACAAAGTCATTATCTCGTATGTTGCAGCTGGCAGCACAAGCAGAACTCGGCCAACGAGAATGATCCGAATCATCATGATGTTGCCATACTGATCACGCGCAAAAACATTTGCGGCAACAATTGCATGTGAGTAGACAATGATAAAGTTATTTAAACGAAAAGTTTACATGTTTACTTTATAAAGACTTAGACAACAGTTTATTCAGTTTTAAAAAATATTCATTTATTTTAAATTGAATACTAAAATTATTAAAAGCCAATACACCAAATACTAATACGAACAAAACTAATAATAAATAAATCATACTAAACTAATGTTTGATTTAAAATAAATTTAATTTGATTGAACGATTTGTTCCACTTTGAACGCTTTCTGCGAATCTTATTTAAATTTCTAATATTAATATTTTATAAAATTCTAAGAAAATGTATTTATATTAAACTAAATATAATACTATAATCTTCAATATATTATATATTGTATGATTTCAAAGAATTTAACTACAATCGTAAGATTATTAAGCAAAAATTATTATTATATTTTGTGGAAATATAAATTTACTTTAAATTAAATACTACAAGCTTCAGCATATACTATTATAAATACGTATTGCATGTTTTCTGAGAATTTCATTACTATCGAAAGTTTATTTAGCAACAATCATTTCATATAATTCAACATCATTTTACTAACTAAATACTACAATCTTCAGACTATATTATTTTAAACACAGACACTGCGGGATTTCGAAGAATTTCATTGTGATCACAAGTTAATCAAGCAACAATTATAAAGTGCAAATATCACATTCATTGTTTTTAAATACATATATTCTAGAATGCATAAGGTGTAAACGTCTTTCTTATGTATTTTTCATTTCTTCTTTTTTTATTTTGTTATTGTTGCAGGACTCTGGGACTGGCGAATGTGGGCGGCATGTGCAAACCGAGGCAATCGTGCAGCGTCAACGAGGACAACGGCATCATGCTCTCCCACACGATCACGCACGAATTGGGGCACAAGTAAGTCGGCACTTCCGTCAGTTTAGCGGCGCCTTGCATTCGCAGTTGCAGCCGCAGTCGCATTTGCAACATGCAACATGCAACCCATAGAAGAGACAGAGAGAGAGAGACACACAGTATGCTAGTTGGCCAACATCGAAATGCACTTTCAGTCCAGTCACTTGTGGCCAGCGGCAAGTGGCAAGTGGCAGGCAGCCAACGCAATGCAAATGCATCAATTGATCGCAGCCAAAGATTTATGTGCAGCCCAATTCGTTTAATGAATGAATCAAAGCAACAACCACAACCACAACAAAAACAACTGCAACTGCAACAGCAACAGCAGCAACTAAAAAATGAATGAATTGCTGCCTCTAAGTGGACGCGACGGATGCTTTTGACACCTGCGTGTGTTGTGTGACAATGATCGCCTGCGTTCCACGCCCACAGTTTGTTTTTAGCATCAAGCAAAACAGTTGCCACCACAGTTGCCTCCTCGCCACTTGCCACTCTCCCTCTTCGCGCCTTGCCCCTTCCCCCTGGCGGCTGCCGCCTCCTTCGCCATTCAAACTCAATTAGTCGCAGACTCAGCGACAAAAACACACACTCACTCATTACCCACTGCTAGGGATGCACAATCAGTTAAATGTTCCGTCACTTTTAGGTTTGAACTCAGTTTCTTGTTATATTTTGAAGCACATTAAATCGTTACTTGAGTGCACTACATATTCAGCATTTAGGTGCACATTCATGAGCTTTTTTAGATTGTTTTAACGAGCTTTTGTGACAAGAAAAAGTCTTATTTAGATGTTTTATAGCTTGCGCTTTTCTAAGCGTGTTGTTTCTGTTTGAAAGCACGTTAAAATGTAATTTGATTGGCCTACATTGTGAACGTTTAGTCATATATTAATTGCATTTTTTTAATTGTATTTATCAAGTTTTTATTTTCTGTATGTGGAACATATATTTAGAAGTTCTATAGTTTGTGTTTAAAAGCGCATTAAACTGTTACTTGACTATTTTATATGTTGCATATTAATGAGCTTAATTGAATTGTTTTTAATGAGCTTTCGTTTTGAGCACTTTTTCATAATAATCACGCTATTAATCAATGTATTATAATAGGTAGGTAACTTTGGCATAATTCAGCTTATAAGCTTTTTTATGGTTTACGAATTTGTGGTTTATTACTTTTATTTGTGCGAATTATTGAGACGTTGAAACCTCTAACATTTAATTCAAACACTTGACTTGCAACGTCAACAGTTTATTTTGTATTTAGTAAATTTCGTTCATGCAAAAAATGTTAATTTAATTAACTTGTCTGTGGCGCTAACTGCTGCTAAAAATCAATATATTGGAAAGTTCATTTTTGAAGTCAAGTCGCAGTTTAGTGCAACCCTGGCGCAAGCTGGCAAAGAGAGTGAGAGGGGAAGTAGGCAGCAATTTGGTAGCCAGTATTGTTGTTGTTGTTGTTGTTGGTGTCGCAGTTGCTGCAGTTGTCGGTTGTCCGGTTTCGTAGGCTTATCTCGTTTCGTGTTCGTGCCAAGTGGATTTTTGTAAAACGCCTTATAAGCGCAGCCAAGTGCCCGTCAGTCTGGCGTGTTCCGATTGAGTCAACCCAGCCAGGCAGCCAGCGGATCACCAGTTCACCAGCTCAGCTCAGCACCCGGCTCCATCAACACAACACTCAGGCACACACACACACGCACACACTTAGACACCTCCGACACCTGTTGTTGTTGTTGTTGTTAGGCAATTTAGGTTTGATTATCGTTGGGTCGAACGGTCATCGTCAGGTGGCAGCTACCGTCCAAACAACGATATGCTTATTCACACTCTGTGTTTGTGTATCTGTGTGTGTGTTGTTGTTGTTGGTGTTCTTAATTTAAGCACTATTCTAATAATCAGGTTTTTGACTCGCTTTTGGCTAGTCGCACAGCGTGGCATAAATTGCTTGTCGCGTTTTGCTGTTGTTTTGCTTCTCCAAAGACAATACAAATAATAAATCTCGTCTCATTTTGCCACTGGCAACTGTCCGAGCGAATGGGGGGGCGAGCGAAGGGAGGGGGAATTTGACTTTACGCTGTCGTGCAGTCGCAACAATGTTGATCGAGTTTAACCCTTGTGGCGCAACTGTGCACAGCTTGGACATTTATTTTTAACGTACAACGCTTGCAGCGTTAAAAGGCAGCAACAGCTAGATATGCGACTATTTCAATAACCAACTGCTATATAACATAGGAAATATGAAAATATAAAATTAAATATTTTGTATTCTTAAACGTAGAATACTTTTCTAATTCGAATTAATAATATTTTGTTAACTATTTACTAATTGAATAATTGACGGAAAGTTATTTTTTGTTTTATATACCCGCTACTGACAGAATTTGGTATATTCTTAACTCTATGGTATATTTTAAATGTAGTACTACATCGTTATACCAAATACAGCTTGTGGTATATTTTAGTTTTTTTCTGTTTATTAATTTTGCATATTAGTATAATATGGTTTAATTGAAAATGGGTAGCGAGTATCTCACAGTCGAGCCCATCAGTCTGTAGCTTTCTTGCTTATTTTTCTTTTTTGTTTACAATACATTTTTAGGTACAAGCTGTAGTACCAACAAAAATAAATATTCCATTTAGTTAACTATCCTAAATACTTAGGGATTCTATAGCTAAATTAGAGTACAGATTATTTTAAGTATTCATATACAATTTTATATATCCATATAAAAACTAGTATACAAACAAATTTTCTTTAAGAGTTCTTAGTTTTTCGGTTCTATTAGATTTGCTATGACAGAGTAAACATTGCGTCTCTAAGCGTCCAAAAAGCTTGATTTTTTATCGTCGTTTTTCTCAGTCCGATTGCTTATCCCTCTTCTGGAAACCGATGAACACACAAGCTCATAAGCAAACGAGTCATTGCAAAAAATATAACCGATTTATATTGTTGGATATATTTTAGTATTTTTAGTTTTTTATTCTAAATTATTTATAATTTTTTTTTTGTCATTTGTACTATATTTTTTATTCTATTGTTTTGAGTCACCCCAATTTAATTATTTCTTCAGTTAAGTAATATTTTCTTAGTTACTGATTATATACAGGGTCTCTTAGAGTCAGCTATAATTACTTTTGTTTGTAATCCAACCTAATGCTTGTAACTTGCAGCTTCGGCATGTTCCACGACACTGCAAAAATCGGCTGCCATCCGCGAGTGGGCTCCATAGTGCACATCATGACACCAACCTTTGGGGCGGACACGCTGCAAGTTTGCTGGTCGAACTGCAGTCGCAAGTACATCACACATTTTTTGGAGTAAGTACAAAAAGAGTTAAAAAAGTTAATTGATCTTAACTGCGAACAAACTTTTGCATTACAGCCAGGGATTGGGCGAATGTCTGGACGATTCGCCGACCACGATTGCGGAATACAATTATCCAGAGACGCTGCCGGGTGAGGCATACAACGCCAAGCGGCAGTGCCGAATGCAATTCAACCTAACCACAGATAGCGATGTGGGCGCCTGCTCATCGCCGCATGAGTTCTGCTCGACGCTGTGGTGTCGCGTCAATGGCGAATGTGTGACAAACATGCGACCCACGGCCCCGGGCACCACGTGTGGCAAGAACAAATGGTGCCAGAATGGCAAATGTGTGCGCATGGAGGAGCTGACGCCCATCAACGGGGGCTGGGGCAATTGGAGCGAGTGGAGCGAATGTTCGCGCAGCTGCGGCGGTGGCGTCTCCACGCAGCAGCGCGAATGCGATTCACCATTGCCCGCCAATGGCGGCGTCTTCTGCATTGGCGAGCGCAAGCGCTACAAGATCTGTCGCAAGCGGCCGTGTCCCGAACACGAGCCCAGCTTCCGGGCCCAGCAGTGTGCGCGATACGACAATGTCAGCTATCAGGGTGCCACCTACAAGTGGCTGCCCTTCTTCGATAAGAGTAAGTTTGGGAAATTTGAAGATATTTTCGGTATAATTTCGATATCTTCTCTAAATTGTACATTCAAGATAATTGCGAATCAAAGTTAGTTGCATACAATTTAAATTATGCATTATGCACATCCAAATAAATTGTATAAAATACAATGTTGATCGCATAAAGCAGTTCATCTGTTAACTTAAGTGCATTGCACATAAGTTTGAGAAGTTTGTTTGGGAAATTTGAAGATATTTACGGAATAATGTCGATAAGTGCATATACTCTAAATTGTGAATTTAAGATAACTGCCAATCCAAGTTAGTTGCATAGAATTTAAATTATGCATTGCAGTTAATTGCACATCCAAATTAATTGTATAAAATCCAATGTTGATCGCATAAATCATCTCATCTGTTAACTTAAGTGGACTTCACATAAGTTTGAGAAGTTTGTTTGGGAAATTTGAAGATATTTACGGTATAATGTCGATAAGAACATATATTCTATATTGTGAATTTAACATAACTGCGAATCCAAGTTAGTTGCATAGAATTTAAATTATGCATTGCAGTTAATTGCACATCCAAATTAATTGTATAAAATCCAATGTTGATCGCATAAAGCAGCTCATCTGTTAACTTAAGTGGACTGCACATAGGTGCACATTTTGCATTAAAATTTAAAGCCATTACTATGTTTTGTTATACATATATGAAAAATTCGACTGTTAAATGTTAGGGTCCATATAGTAAAAATAAAAATGCAGATAATTACATATCCATTTCCTACACAAAAAAGTATGCAATTATCTGCAAAATACATTCAAAATGCATATATTTTGAGGTGATCATTCAAATTGAATATCCAGATATTTGCAAACATATCTGTTATTTATTATTATTTTAATTGCACATGGCTTAGCAATAATATGAAATATGCCCTTATATGTAATGGCATTATTTTAAGCTTGGCAGATTTTAAGCTTATTCACATACAATTTTATGCAATTATATTGGATTAAATGTAGTTGAAATTATAGAGATTAGTAGTAGAAAAACCAAAAATAAATTTACTTAAAATAAATATTGCATATAATTGCAACATTTTTGTGTGCAATTAACGATATTATACTTCAGTATTGTACTTCCTTGCTAATCAACTTTCTCATTCGGTTGTTTTGCAGACAATCCCTGTCGACTGTTCTGCAGCGATGTGGATGACACAATCATCGCCAACTGGGGCGAAACGGTGCTCGATGGCACTCCTTGCACGCTGGGCACGAATAACATGTGCATCGATGGCATCTGCAAGGTAAGTTCGGGTATAAACAGCGCACACTTGTTTCACGGCGAGATCAATTAAACGTGTATTTCATTCAGAAAGTTGGTTGCGATTGGATCGTTGACTCGGACATGCAGGACGATCGTTGCGGTGTCTGTGGCGGTGCTGGTGATCAATGCAAGCCCATAAAGGAAACCTTCATCGAACCCTTCAATGTCAGTGACGGTGTCTACGTTGATATTGTCAGCATCCCAGCGCGTGCTCGTCACATACTCATCCGTGAGTTGGGTAATTCACCGCATTTCCTTGCCATCGGACGGGTTGGATCGGGTGCGTTCTATTTGAACGGCGACAGCTTGATCTCGATGCCAGGGGAACTGGAAATTGCCGGCGTCGAGAGTCTCTACGATCGCCAGGATGAACAGGAGACTATCAAAATACCTCAGCCCATACAGCATTCCATAGTGCTATACGTAAGTTGTATGAAGACTAGTATCCTGACATTATCTAGGCTAGACTATGAGTACTACATATATCTATTGCTCTTGTTTGCTAGTAGTCTAGACTTCTGATCTTGTAGAAGTGTATTCTTAGACTAGAAGACTAAAACTCTGTCTTCTTATCTAAGATTCTTCTCTAATCTCTGATTCTTTTCTTCTTCTATAAGATTCATCTCTAGTTTTTGATTCTTTTTTCTTATATAAGATTTTTCTCTAGTCTCTGATTCTTTTCTTCTTCTATAAGATTCTTCTCTAGTCTCTGATTCTTTTCTTCTTCTATAAGATTCTTCTCTAGTCTCTAATTCTTTTCTTCTTCTATAAGATTCTTCTTTGGTTTTTGATTCTTTTCTTCTTATATAAGATTCTTCTCAAGTCTCTGATTCTTTTCTTTTTCTATAAGATTCTTCTCTAGTCTCTGATTCTTTTCTTCTTCTATAAAATTCTTCTCTAGTCTCTGATTCGTTTCTTTTTCTGATTCTTTTATTCTTATCTAAGATTCTTCTCTAGTCTCTGATTATTTTCTTCTTCTATAAGATTCTTCTCTAGTTTTTCATTCTTTTCTTCTTATATAAGATTCTTTTCTAGTCTCTGATTCTTTTCTTCTTATATAAGATTCTTCTCTAGGCTCTGATTCTTTTCTTCTTCTATAAGATTTTTCTCTAGTCTCTGATTTTTTTCTTCTTCTATAAGATACTTCTCTAATCTCTGATTCTTTTCTTCTTCTATAAGATTCTTCTCTAGTCTCTGATTATTTTCTTCTTCTATAAGATTCTTCTCTAGTCTCTGATTCTTTTCTTCTTCTATAAGATTCTTCTCTAGTTTTTGATTCTTTTCTTCTTATGTAGGATTCTTCTCTAGTCACTGATTCGTTTCCTCTTCTGATTCTTTTCTTCTTATATAAGATTCTTCTCTAGTCTCTGATTCTTTAGCACTCTAGTTGCTTATTCCTACACAACTTTTAATCTAATCTCTTTCCACTTGCAGGCGATCGTGCGCGGCAATGAGAGCAATCCGGGCATCTACTATGAGTTCACATTGCCCGCCCTGAATGTGAGCGCTGGGCGACAGCATCAGTGGCGTCTCAGCAACTGGACAGCCTGCTCCGTCAGCTGTGGCGGCGGTGTGCAGCATCGTGAGCCCATTTGCCATGAGAATGGTAAAGGTAAAGAATTGACTTAATTGATTTAAAAGTTCTCATTCCTTTATGTACTCATTCCTTATTTCTTATCAACAGTGCTGTCTGATAAGTTGCCTTGCTGGACGCATGCGAAGAACAAACGTCCGTTGCGACAGACACGCGCCTGTGGCGAGCAACAGTGTCCGGCTCACTGGTGGCCCGGACCTTGGCAATTCTGCCCGGTTACATGTAGGCAACCGGGTGCTCCGATGCCTCAGCGACGTCGCTCCGTTGTCTGTCTCGATCAGCACGATGTCGTTGTGACGGATGCCCAATGCAGCGCGCTGCCTCGGTTGCCCGAAACGGAGCCCTGCGAGGCTACGCTGCCCGAGTGCAGAGCAAAGCCCTGAGGCCAAACAGGAGATGGAAACTATTTATTTGCTACTAATAAATCTAAAGCTAATGTAAGTGAGAGCTGCAAATACTAAATCCCAGTTAGACAGTCAAGCTACATAATTTATTATACGATTCGGTTCAATTTGTGCCGTGGCGCCATCTAGCGTTCAGACATGGCATGCAAATTATGTAAGCCCCTTAATTCTAGTTTGTAATATTGTAATATTGTATTGTATGTACGTATGTGAACTCAGTTCTTGGTAAATTTCCGCAATATTCTTTCATTGATTGTAATGATGTTTTTTTTGTATTGTCAAAAATCGATCAGTGAAACTATTGGCATAAAATGCTTTCGATCTGTCCATTATAAACTTGATTTCCTTGTTTTGAATTATGTGCAATGTCCAGAACATATTTAAAAAACAAAACTAATTTCATACCATGAAAGTAGCAAATTTTTTAAATATATATTAAATTTCAAAAAGGGCCTACAAATTTGCACTTAAATAAAATACCTGACAAAAGTATTGTTGATCAACGTTTAATATATATATATATTTTTTATATAATTTTCGAAAACGCTAACTATTCTAATAGTTATACAGTTGACTTTGGGCACATGAGCGTATGAAGATATCGTGCTTAAAGCGATACATTTGATATATCTAATTCGATCCGAATGCATGCCGGGCATATAACAAATTGTACTAAAAAAACAAAATATATTTAGAAAAGGCAATTAATATTAGCATTACTTAATGAGAAACATTATAGATTCTAATGATGTATGTAGTATTATCTATGATCGATCTATAAATTGTATTGTATTTTTTTAAAATAAGCCGATAAACATAATCATAATAATTATAATAATAATACACAGTTATATGATGGCGTGATTGTTTAACTAGAAGCGCGTGTTGTCCGGCATTTTGCGGAAGTAGGCCACCTTATCCTTGGGCACTCGATAGCCATGCATCCAGCGGCTGCCCTTGCGCAGTGATCCATCGATGCCATCCTTCCACACTCCCTGCGGCAAATACACTGAAAGAAATGATCATCAAATTAGTGAATCTTGTGAGTGATTAACGGAAGTCTATTACCTTCGCGTTCCTCGCGACCTGCATCGAGAATGGGCGCCACAATGAGCTCCTCGCCCACGGAGAACTCATCGCTGACAATGAGACAGGCGGGATCATGGGGATCCAACATCCACAGAGGACGCACCAGCGGCAAACCCTCCGTCATCGATGAGTGCAAATACTTGTTGAGCAACTTAATCACCACCGTTTGTCGCACATTCTTCAGCTCCTGTGCAACGCGGGTCACCAGCTTGCTCTGGTATTCATCGGGCAGATGACTGAACTGCATCACAGGCAAAAACGTGGCCAGCTGCAGCCAACGTATGAAGAGCTCCATGTCGGGCAGCGGCGGTTGCGCCAACGAGTAGAATGAAACCATTTTGGTGAGCGGTCGCTGAAGCAGATAATCGCCGCCAATGGCGCCGGGCAACACAAACGGATAACCGATGACGCCGTAGTTGAGCACAGCCGCGAGCGTTTCGCGGAGTCCCTCCCACGTTGAGTTCGCCGGCGGAGTGCTGACAAATGTCGGTGGCTTGGGTACCACACTTGCCGTCGACACCGCCATGAGTCCGGCACTCTCCAGGCTCTGGGTCAACTTGCGTGCATACTGATCGGGATTGTCGAGTGGCTGGCGGCATTGATAGTAATGTGGCAGATTGTAGCCAGTGCCCAGATCCAAATAGAAACTCTTGACACCGTACTCGTCCTTCAGGCGCTGCAGCTTCTCCAGCAGCCAGGGCACCGACGCATTGTTCGTGATGTCCAGCACACCGGCGCTGGAGCTGCTCTTGTAGCGGGTGAGCGCCGGGATGCTGCGCTCCGAATGGCGTTCATAGATGAGCAGCTTGCGAGCGACGGCATCCTTGAAGTTGGGACTGTCGGTACTGATGAACGGCTGGATGGTGAAGACCACCTTGAAGCCACGGCGATGCAGCACAGCGATGGTATCATTCAGCGTGGGAAATCTCGTGCGATCGACGGTGAAGTCACCGATATTCTCCTGCCAAAACTCATTGATCACAATGTGCCCCAAACCGATGGCAATCGCATTCTCCGAATAGTCGCAAATGATCGATTCATTAAGTGAGTCACGATGCGCCTGATGTGGTATCTGCCACACTGGCTCCGCAAGCAGCGGCTCCAGCTCCTCGGTGACGCCATTGAATAGGGGCTGCTGTGTCATCAGCATGTGGAGACTCCGCATATCCTCCGTCGTGCAAATCTTATAGTCCAGCTGCGGCAATTCGGTCAAACGATTCACGAATGTGAAATCATCGTTGGCCGCCCGCAAACAAAACTGATTCTCGGTGCGATTGATGCCAAGCTGCAGCGGAGTGCGTTCATTCACCTGCATCGCCACGCCAATGGAGTTGATGAAATACCGCTTGACCGCATTGCCAAACTGATGCACCTTGTGATCGCCACTGGCATAGGGCATAAAGTCAAAGTTGGCATAGCTCAGCGACCACTCCTGACCCTTGGTAATGCCGCCTCCAAACCACAACCCATTGTCCCGCTTCAGCTCATAGCAATCGGTGGGCAGCAGGCCGGGAGTCAACGCCTGCCACTGCAGCGTGTAGCAGCGAAAGACTTTCTTGTCCTCGAAGTTCATGTGGAGCCTCGCGATTCCGTTCCATTCGATGCACACGCTGCCATCGCTGCGCCGATGATCCTCGAGGCAGTGAAACGGCGCCGTATCGCTGCCTAGCGTCACTCCCAGATGACCCATTATCACCTCCTTGTCCTCGTGGCTGAGTATGCGAAAGATGCGATCTTTTGAATTGAACTTGATCTTCTGGAAATAGCTCTTCGTCAGCACCTGCTGATGGTAGGCGACATAAGCATAGCCAATCTGCAAGCCACAAAGGTTATTGCTCATTAATCTTAACATAATGAGAGTATTATTAAGTAACTCACCAGAAAGATGATGATGAAGAACATCATGATCACAAAGATCTTGATCTTGTAGTCCTTTGTCTCCCGCTTCTTCTTGCGAATCAATTGTGGAAAGGCCTTTGGGAAGAACAGACAACAATTAGTTAACTATTGTAATGATATTGTGTGTGTTTTTATTTCAGTATTATTTGAAATTTCTCCCCTATCTTCTTTCTCACGGGTTTACTTTCTTTCTTGTCTCAAGGGTTTTATCACCTTTTGCACACCTAATTAGCTCGCCATATCAGTGTAGTTGCCTTTCTTCTGTCTTTCCCTCACTTTTTTCTAGGTACACCCTTTCTCTACTTTTCTCTCCCATTTTGAATACACTTCATTGATCATTTTCCTATTTATTTTATTCATTCTTCTATGCATGCTTCTGACATTTCAAAACGTAACTCCTTGTATATCTTTCTCTACTTTCACTTCTCTCTCCTTCATTTCACCCTTTTTATTTTCTTAACTCACCTTCTTAGTTGTCGGAAACTTATTTATGAATGTTGTCATTCTTCTGACTTTACCCCATTTTTTCTCCGATACACCTTTCTGTACATTTATTTTTACTTACATTATTTTTTCTAAATTTCCCTTCATAGCTTTTATTCCTTTCGTCTCTAATTTTCTATTTGCATTCTTCTGATTTTTCAATACTTTTCAGCTAATCTCTCATTGCTTTACATTTCAATCCACTGCCCTTTTCTTCCCCTATCATATCCATAAGTATTCTCCTCTTAGTTTTGATAACTTCAAATTAAATTTGTTATTCTTTCTATTTTTATTTATTTCTTATTCTAGTTTATTGCTTTACCTCTTCTATTTTGGTGTCTTTCATACTCTCTCACTTTTTTTCTATAATACCTAACTTTATCTTTCATTCTTCTTGACTTTACTTTCTATCTCTCTCTGTTTTTCCATTTGCCATACTTTTCACCAACTTTTTTTGCTCACCTGCATTTTCTCGCGCAACAAACTAGCCAAGGAGTTGACGCTGGTGATGGAGGCCTGGTTGCTTGCCACGCTGTGGGTGTCGAAATCACTTGCCAGCATCTCCTTGCTGTTAAGTCGCAGGGCGGGCAGCGGGGCGATGGAGGCGCGTCTTCGGCTGCGAAAGCGATCGCTAAAAAAAAAAAAAACACAATAAGAAAAGCATATACAATTTTCTTGTCTGTGAATGCCCAATAAAAAATACTCTTTTGACTATCTCTGAGTTGTGGTAATGTTTATGATCATGATCGTATTGCTGATAAACGATATTCCCCAGTGATATTCACCTATCAAAGTGCTGACAAACGTCTTATAAATAATGAATTATGCGACTCAGATATGAGTAGTATAGACAAACGCACATAAATATTATTAGATGCTCTTCCAAGACAAGTATTTTGTTTCTTTTTTGTGACAGTTGTCTATTCCCGTATCTCAACTGTCGATTTCAGACCACTAAAATAATATAATATATGACTTCAAGTATTGACGTATAATGAATGTATCTTTGTGACGCTTAAAACAAATGTTGAAACCTATTGGATCCTTAGGTATACATTTTGTTTTCTATAAGAAATATATAGATCTCTTAAATTGTAGCCTTGCAAATAATAAATAAACCGACTGCTCTTGAGAAGTAAAGTAAAAATACTTTAATCTTAAAAATATAAACAAAAATATTGTTGCGAAACTTGTAAATTTTAACGAGGCGTGAGATTTGTTTCAATTCTTATTTAGCCTGCGATTAGGTGTAGTTAAGAGCTGTTCTTATCGTGCTCACTTATCTCTGATTGTACACAAAATGAATAATCTCTATGGTAGTCGACTAAATGATACCCTGCAATGCATTGGATTGGAGTGCGGAAACTTCGATGAAAGCCTGTTTAATGTTGATCATTGCGGCGTATGAAAACAGAAGGTCGAATGGATTATTTGTTCATTCAAAAGCCTTGGCGAAAAGCAACTTGATGACCCATTTTGCGTATTGTTTTCTTTGTAGAGTGTGAGTTTGTTACTTGGGGCTTATCTTTATGGCGACTTTATGCAAATGCGAAAAGTTCGTGGCACAAAACAGAACCGTTAATGGATCATAATAAACATGCTCGTAATTGATAAAGGCCTCTTTAAGCTTCGATGTGTGTACAATAAGTAACATATAAGTATTTATATTCGTATAAACATATAAATATTTGTATTTACTCGTATTTATTCTCGCATCCACAGATCTCTCAATGTGCAACGTGTTCGCGATAAGGCCATAAATAAATGTTGTGTGTTGCCCCACAAAATTAGCACATTTGACGAGCAGAATATATATGTATATAGTTAACACAAAGACGACAACAAGTACGAATGTTACCTGTGTAACAAGTAATTATAGTAGTATTATAACTATTTATATGTATATTTATTTTATGGCAATCGAGTCGAGAAATGTGCCTGTTGTGTGTTGCTTTCTCTCCGTTGTTATCACGCCTAATCTCAACTATCTACTGAGCTGGGAAGCTACTTTAAGATATTAAAATCCCGACATCTCAGTTATGTACTTATGTACATCTCCGTAGAATAACACACACACGCCTCACATCAGTTCAGTGCTATCTCCATACAAGTACATGTACATTACATTTATTCGTTGTTGCAATCAACAACGTTTTCATGAACGCCAACACAACAACAACAACGCTTGATTGTGTGTGTGTGTGTGTATCTCTGCCTTTCATTTACTTATCAACAACGAGCGAGATTTGCGTTTACCTTCATCTCCGCTCTCCTCCAACACCACCCACTGCCATCGCTATGACATTAATTCGCTTAAACTGCAAAATTACTCACAAGCACGCACAAACACACACATACAGTTGCGTGTCATCTGTGTGCGAGTTTTAAAAGCTGTTTGTCGAAACTTTTGCTGGGGGATGAAAGCGCAAGCGCAACATCTGTTAAAGCTCACTGTTTGCTGTTAACTGTGCATCCGACTGTTATTGCATTGCTGTTGCGCTGTTAGTTAACAGTCGACTGTTAAACGGTTTTCAATGTGCAATGTAATCAACTTTGGCTGCTTATTAATTCAAATATTCATTGGGTTTCTTTTTGCATTGCAATGAATTTGATTTATTTAATTAATTTTCTTTTTTGCTGATGTATCAGATATCAGCGTCTCACACTTGCACAAACAGGTTATTTCTATAGGAAATAAATTTCACATTTTTCCAACTATATTTTCGAATGGTCAAACCTTAATAATTTCGGCGCAAGCTTTGTATTTGACAACTTTTCACTGTCTGGACACCGATTAACAACGAACTTGTGCTTCAACGTCCGTTTGACTGCATTTTAACTGTAAATTCAACGTGGGAACAGATTTTACTGTGGCTGGTATGTTAAGAAAGACACGTTCAAAAATATTCACATGCCACCGACCCCCTTTCCCCATGCACAACATTAAATTTGAAGCCAACTGGCGTGTCGTTAATGTAGTTTAAACAGAGTGAGTACAACTACAAAAAAAATTAAATTAATTAATTTAATTGCAAGCTGAACTTTGGCATGAGGCGAGCAATGATCACTGTCTGGCAACGTATGTATGAATAATTACAACGGGAAATGCTACAAAATACCCAACATTTAATAATAGGGTATGAAAAGCATATATTTCACGAGTATAAAAACATTGGCAGAGTAATCGACTTCTGGATACCCTGTACAAAATGCTAAAGCATGCAGAAAAAGAAAATGATTTTTTTAATGAAGTTATTGCTTGAGCTAATGTCAACGTTTTCTGAAAAGTATTAAGAACACTTTGTTAGCAGGGCATTTGACAGTCTAGCAAGCTCTCCTGGCAAACTCTGACTAATTAACACTTGTATGTCAAGTGTTATTGAAAAATCTTAACTGAACTCAGAAAACTGAAACTGAAACGGAAGGTTTTCGAAATTAAAGAATTCCGTGAATGTTCGTTGGATAACTCACCGATAAACTGGCTTCTTGGCATTGCCAAACTCATCGCTGCTATCGTCGTCGTCGCCGTTGTTGCCATCATCCTTGTGATTGCCATTTGCATTCCCTGAATCGGGCGTCAGATTTACCGCTGTGGGCGTGCCCATGCTCGAGGCGGAAACATCGTCGACAATCTGCATAAGAATAGCAACGCATAAAACACAATTATTATCAACAGCAGCAGCAGCAGCAATTCATTTTATTATTTTGGTCAGATATCTTGCAGAATGAGGCGAGGCGAGGCAACGTGACGTATGCGTAATATATCAGCAGCCTGTCATATGACGCCTCCTGCCTGTTGTTTTCTTTGCGGTAATCACTTGAGATGCAACAAAAAAACAAAAACCAGTGCAATCCAGCGACAGAACCAATATTGATCAGTTCGCATCCAGCAGAGATCGGTTCGATTTGGATTTTGTAGTACCTGCCTTGACCGCGATTAGTTGAGATGTTGCATCCTCATCATCTGCACTGAAGTGGTCACTGGGATTCGGCGAACTCATCGCCAGGAGCACAACTCACAAACTTAATAAAAATACAAAAAAAAAAAAACAACAGATCACTGACTCCAGAACGCAGTTCGTCTGCTGCCTTTGCCGGCTGCTTGATAATTGCTCGAATATTGTATTAGAAGTGTCGGTCGGCTTTGCTTGAATTTGCTATCTATGTGTGTCTCTGTGTGAGTGTGTGAATGTGTGTTGGTTTAATCACTCGACGTCGAGCTTCACAGCTACAGCTACTACGAATACAAACGAGCTTCTCTATGACGAACTCGAAAGGGAAGTAAATAATTATCACAGAGCGGACGAATCGGTTGTAACACCACAAATTCAAAAGAGATGGCGTGTGTGGTTCATCAAAGGCAGGCTTCACTGTACGCGTTCCTGAGTAATTAATTACATCGCTTCAGCTTCAGCTTCGGCTTCGCATTTCTCACAATTTCATTGAGACTTTTGCCAACCGCGCGCGCGGCTTTCCTATTGCAATGGAGGGCAGCACAAGAAAGAATGAATTAAATACGAGTACACAAAAGAATAATGAAAGAAATGTTGTATATATTTTTGTCGGTATATTATATATTCTAAACTTCGATCAGTTATCGTGTAAAATAATCAACGTATTTCCCGCAACACTCAAATATTTTAGGGTATGCCATTTATTTTTATTGCTCATCCATCAAAGCGCGACGTATACATCAAATATGGTAAGTATTATTATTTATTTCGACGCAAAACACTCGCGAGACAAAAAAAGATTTGCTTTTGGTTTATTTAGGGCCATTGGCTAAACATGCTAATTGGTTAAGTGCTTATCCAGGAGAAACACACGCACACAAATACTTTTCTAAATTATGTTCAACCAAAAAAAAACTGAATGAGTTGTCGAAAATTAATCCGAGTTGGGGATTCACTATTAATACATATATATGTATATATAATAATCACATTACTTTTGCAACTTGTTCGGCAACTTATTGAGCACACCTCGCGGCAACCACACATCGACTCTCGCCATGGAATTTTGATTTTGATATGTGGCGAGAAATTGCCGTGGCAGACCCATAAATTACTCAGCTCAGTTGACTTTGGCGTGCTTTATAATTGCAGCCGACTAGATTTAGCATTTAATCTAAACTACTTCCCATAAATTACAGTCTATCGGGTCTTGGACATTGTTCTCATCGCTGTGTGTGTGTTCCCGCAGGTGTAAAATATCAACCATCAACTATCTCCGATGTCTGCTGACAATTTAATTATCTTTTATAAACCATCCCGCATTCGATAACATCGATCAAGGGGCAAGTGTTGAGCAGTTATACTCTTCGTTTTTAGAAGTGTTTATAAATATTAAAAAACAAAAACAGTTTTTGCTAAATATTAATTTCTATTTCTGCAACTGAAAATCAAGCAAATATTTCAAGCTTACAAGCAGAACATTTGTAATTAAATTTGCAAAATGTTCATTTCAATTTAGCTGACAAATTAATTTACTGGCTTTGTTTTAATTGCCCGACTGCAAACGCTTGGATTTGTCATTTGTCTGTTGTGTTGCATTATAGTATTTGAAATTTTAATTGCAGCTGGTTGAGGCGTCTAAAGAAATTCAAATTTCGTTGCATACTTTTGGGCTGCCGCACTTCGGATGTAAGTCGAGCTTATTAAGTGCATTCGATATGTTATAGCAAACCCGGAATTGCAAAATTTCCATTTTCTTAGCTACAAAAAATTACTTGTTTTGTGGTATAGAAAATACTTACTTTCTGGTGTTGGAAATACTTGTTATCTGCCATAGAAAAAAAACACTTTTTAAATATGTATAAAAGTAGCAATACTTTTTCTTGTTGAATTTAAAATAATAAAAGTTGCAGTTTCTAAATTTGTTTCGAATTAGAAATACACGTTTCAAAAATGGTGATATTCTTGTTTAAGTGAATTAAGCATTAAAAAAATTTAAATAGATTGTCAACCAAAGCAACTAAGACACTACTGCAGCAGTTTTTTTTTGCATAGGAAACCATTTCCTACATTTTCTTTAGACACAAATTTATAATACACTTTTCCTCTATGGGCGATCGGTATAAAAACGTCGAAATTTAACAACCAAATGCAATTTTTATCACATTAAGGAATAACAAAAGTTGATAAAAAGAAAAGAACATTTTAAACATAATCCACATTAAAAATTGGTTATTTAATCATCAATCAAATCATCAATCACTATAGTAATATAACTATTATAGCCTTTACGATGTTTTTTTTTATATTAATTTGGTTTTATTTGCAGAATAATACCGCACTGTTTTACTTATATTCAAAATGAGTAACGGGTATCTCACAGTCGCGCACACTCGACTGTAGCTTTCTTACTTGTTTTTAATTTCTAAATAAAAAATAATAAAAGATCTGCAATCATTTTAACTTTAATAGACCATTAACAACGCTTACTTACACTAAACAATTATAGTCTTGATTTTGTTGCATAGTGTAATTATCGTAACGCAATATTCTATTGTGTATTTATACTCTAGAGTAACAACTGCAAGCGGCATGCATTACTTAAGAAAGTTCAGATGCAAGTTTTATATGAACTTAAAATAAATTAACACGCATAAAAATAATAACCTGAAGATCTGGCTAATCTGATTGCAATAAGGAATTGTGTTCGTTATTATCCGAGTTTTATCTTATCCAATGGCTTTTATCATTTTCTGAATAAGAATTGATGAATACCAACACTTTAAATAAATAAAATGCAGCTTATAGCATTTGTAATTGATATCGAATTTGTATAATTTCGAAACACAACTCGAAAATTTCGCACCGCAATCTTGCCTTGAGTTTAAATATTCCAACTCAAGTCACTAATTGGGCATTGCGTAAATATTGCAGGGTAATAAATAAATCATACATGTCGTAGACAAACAAAAATTTTCGCTGACTATTTGCAATTCACATTAATTACAGTCGAAGTGTAAACACAGGTGAAAAGAGAACAACAACAACCACAACAACAACAACAACAATAATAGCATTAGAATAGATCAAATGCGTCTCGCTGATCGGCTGATGACATGATGAGAGGATGAGCTGATGGCATGATGGCATGATGAAATAATGCATTGATGATGATTTGAATATGGCTGGAAAAGCGTTTCACTGGCATCAGTTGCGTGTTGCGCGTTGCGAGTTGAGTTGTCTTTAAGTTGTTTCCAACTCAAACTGAATTAGCGAATTACTTTTTTTTGGTGGGAAGGGGTAAACTACACTCACACACTGTGGCAGAGATAACACTTAATGAGCGTTTTATGATTACTTATTTTTATACTTTTAATGATGCCAACGATGATTGCTCAACACTTTTGGCGACTGTGCGAAAAACCCGTTTGCAAGATATAACATTTCAGTTCAGCTCTGTTCGGATCGGTTGACGCTGTGACTTGAGTTCAGTCAGAACAATTGACAGCTACATTTCGACTACACTACTCACACTTTCCGTTTGGCTCTCCTCGTGCAACGCCTCTTGGGCCTGCAGCTGATGCCGTCGCCTCATCGCCTCCAACTCCAGCGAATTGATGCCCGATGGCATCGAGATGGAGTTGCGTCGCAATCCCGGACCAAAGTGTTCGCGTTCACGCTCCTTTTCGTTGGCCGGCGGCGATGGTGAAGGCGTTGGCGATGGCGATGGGGATGGCGTTGGTGCTGTGCTTGGCTGAGCGGGCAACTCGTTGATCACCAGCAAACGCGGCAAATCCACATTGCGTCGCTGCCCCAACGAAGGTTTCCGCGAGAGGCGCGTCTCTATCGCAGTAGGTGGCAGCAACGGCTGTTGCTCCTTCTCCTTTGGCTGCTCGTCATCTTCATCAGCGTAGGGCAACTCCAAGGGTAGCCCATGCTGAGCGTTAAGCGCCTGCGCAGCCAACAGCGACTGCGACTTCGACTGCGGCATCCTGCGAGCAAGGAGCACACACGATATGGAATGGATCCAGACAACGACAATGACACCGACACCGACACTCTGACTCTCTGACACGTGCGCACGCGAACGCAAACCGAAACGAAATGAACCCAAAACCCGTCAACAGCGTTGAGAGCGCGACGTTGAGCTCAGCACTGAGGGCAAACTATGGTGGAGAGGGAAAGCAGGGGAAGGGGAGACGGTCGGGGGACTACTTGTAGAGGGTGGCAATAGGTAATAGGGTTATGAGCCATAAAGCCGCCGTCGATTTGCCTTTTAATCATCATCGTTATACTATACTTATCATTATCATCCCATTCCGTTGTGGGCAACGATTATCGCCAGCACTGATTACGTATGCGACGCGTTGTACGCATCGCTTTTAACTGGGCCGCCACACACACACACGCACACACAGTTCATTTTTGTTCCCCCGCTTTTGTTTGCCAAATAACATTGTTTATTGTTTATTGATTTTGTTAATTAAATTCATTTTTCGCCCCACAAAACAAGCTCTGATCGCTCTGTTTTGTCCACCTAATTACCCAATATCCCTATCGCTCTCTCTCTCTCTCTCTCTCCCTCTTC